>NW_026881308.1:0-108482 GCF_032173495.1 Musca vetustissima | reverse complement strand
ATGTGCTGCCTGGTTAGGTTGCGTATACTTGCACCTCTATCCTAGTTAATATTAGTCTGCCCATCACGTCAGCGATATTTTCCGAAATCCACACTTTAGCAAAAACGTACAGGTTCCACATGTAATTCCATTTAGAACTTTTCATTATACATTACCATAGGTAAGAATTCCTAAAACTACATCAATCCTACACTCTAAAAGTAATCTTACTTCTTAGCTCTGTGTGAAACCATTCCGCACTTTTTCGTACCCATATACCAAACCAATCTCAATATTCCAAACCTGCTTTCAATCGTAAGTCCAAATTTAAGAGTTTCAGCTCTATCTGTTCACTAAACTGTACCATATTTGGTACCATTCTGTACTTTTCCTACAATCCCAGAGTAACCTAAGTTGCAACTTTCAGGATTCGAGTTCTACCCGTTCACCAAAGTCCAAATTGTAGCAAATTTTTTGGTTGTCGTACCCAAAGTACAAATTTCCTAAAATACCCCAGTCATGATCTCCAATAACAACCTTAGGTCCACATTTAAAGATTCCAGCTCTATTCGTTCACCAACATCCATATTGTACCATTTATTACTTTTCGTAGACGTAAGTATGAGTTTCTAAAACTGCCTCAATTTCCCACTGAAACAGTAATTTTATTCATTAATTTCAGGATAACAGCACTATCTCTTCACATAGATCCAAATTGTACCATATTTAGTACTTTTCGTACTCATGAGTTCGAATTTCCAACACTGTCTCAATCCTTTGCTATAAGAGTAATTTTCTTTTCAAATCCATCCATATCTGTCTTTTCACTCAAATCTAAATTGTACTAAACTTAGCACCATTTAGTACAGATAATTACATATTTTTAAAACTACCTCACCCTACACTCCAACCTTATTTTTAAGTCACAAATATTAGGATTCCCGCCCACACAAAACGAATTGTACCATATTTAGTACCAATTAGGTCTTCTCGTATCCATAAGTACGAAATTCCAATAATTCCTTAATCTTGTAATTTTAATTCCAAATTTACGTTTACTATCTCTATCCGTTAACTCGAATCAAAATAGTACCAAATTTTTTTACCATTCAGTACACATAATGACGAATTTTAAAAAATTACCGACATATCTCAATTCTGCACTCAAACTGTAATATTAATTCAAAATTTCAGAATACAGCCCTATAGGTTCACACATTTGTAAGCTTTTCGGTACCATTTAGTACTTTTTGTTTCTATAATTAAAAATTTCCTAAACTATGTCAAACCTATACTCCAACAGTAATTTTAATTAAAAAATTCGGGAGTCCAGCTCTATCCGTTCACACGTAATCAAGTTGTACCAAATATAGTACTATTTAGTACACATAAGTAATATGCTTCCATATCTCAATTCTATATTCAAACATCAACCATTAGTCCAAATTATGGGTTTCTCCGTTCACCCAAATCCATCTAGTGTCATTTAGTTCTTTTCGTACACATAAATACGAGTTTCCAAAGATGTCTCTATAGCCCAATCTTCAACAGAAATCTTAATTCCAAATTTCAGGTTTTCAGTTCTATCCTTTCAAGCAACATCCAAATTGTACTAAATTTGGTACCATATATACCTTTCGTACCAATAAGTACGAATTTCATAATCTACCTCAGTCCTACACTCCAACAGTCATTTTAATTCCCAATTTGAAGACTTCTGCTCTATCTGTTCACCTAAATCCAATTTTAGTACCATTTAGTACTTTTCGTACAAATTAGAACGATTTTTTAAAGCTAATTCCGATTGTCAAGATTCCATCTCTGCACACTCAACTGACGGTAAATAGTACGGAATTTAGTACCATATTACACTTTTATACACATAAGTACGAATGTCTTAAACCATTTCCGTACATCAACACCACTTCCCAACCTGTATTCCATTTAAAATGTCAAGATTCCAGCTATATACAATAGGAACTAAATTCAGTAAAGTTTAGTACCTTAAGTACACTTATAGGTCGAATTTCCAAAAACCCTTTTGCACATCTTTCTAACTTTCCATCATTGACCAACATTCCAAATTTCAGAATTCTAGCTCTTCCCGTTCGCTAATAAAAAGGGTACCATATTTGTTACATTTTATTACTTTTCGTACCCTTCTACTTCCAACAAAACCTGCATACCCCGATCCTACCCCCCCATAATGATTCCAAATTCAAATTTAAATGTACCAAATTTAGTACAAAGTAGTACGAATTTCCAATACTTCTTACTAAACCCACACCCCCACAGTTATCCTAAATCCAAGTTTCAGAATTCCAACTCTATTGGTTCATCCACAATTCAATTTGTACCAAATTTAGTACACTGTAGTACGAATTTCCAAAACTTCCTACTTAACCCAAACATACACTCCACAGTGATCCTAATTCCAAGTTTTAGAATTCCAACGCTATCGGTTCACTCACAATCCAAATTGTACCAAATTTAGTACACAGTAGTACGAATTTCCAAAACCTCCAACTTACCCTAACCCTACAACCCCAACGTGACCCTAAATCCAAGTTTCAGGATTACAACTCTATCGGTTCACTCACAATTCAATTTGTACAAAATTTAGTACACTGTAGTTCAAATTTCCAAAACTTCCTACAGACCCCAATCCTACACCCTCACATTGATCCTAAATCCAAGTTTCAGGATTCCAACTCTATCGGTTCACCCTCAATTCAAATTGTACCAAATTTAGTTTCAGGATTCCAACTCTATCGGTTTACCCTCAATTCAAATTGTAAAAAATTTAGTACATAGTAGTACTAATTTCCAAAACTTCCTACATACCCCAAATCCTACAACCCCGCAGTGATCCTAAATCCAAGTTTCAGGATTCCAACGCTAACGGTTCACTCACAATCCAAATTGTACCAAATTTAGTACACAGTAGTACGAATTTCCAAAACCTCCAACTTACCCCAATCCTACACCCCCACAGTGATCCTAAATCCAAGTTTCAGAATTCCAACGCTATCGGTTCACTCACAATCCAAATTGTACCAAATTTAGTACACAGTAGTACGAATTTCCAAAACCTCCAACTTACCGTAACCCTACAACCCCACAGTGGCCCTAAATCCAAGTTTCAGGATTACAACTCTATCGGTTCACTCACAATTCAAATTGTACCAAATTTAGTACACAGTAGTACGAATTTCCAAAACCTCCAACATACCCTAACCCTACAACCCCACAGTGACCCTAAACAAAGGTTTCAGGATTACAACTCTATCGGTTCACCCTCAATTCAAATTGTACCAAATTTAGTACACAGTAGTATGAATTTCCAAAACTTTCTACAGACCCCAATCCTACACCACCACAGTGATCCTAACTCAAAGTTTCAGGATTCCAGCTCTATCGGTTCACCTACAGTTCAAATTGTACGATATTTAGTACACAGTAGTACGAATTTCGAAAACTTACCCCAAACAGCTAAATCCAAGTTTCAGGATTACAACACTTTCGGTTCACTCACAATTCAAATTGTACCAAATTTAGTACACAGTAGTACGAATTTCCAAAACGTCCCACTTAACCCAAACTTTCACCCCCAGATTGATCCTAAATCCAAGATTTAGGATTCCAACTCTATCGGTTCACACAATTCAAATAGTACCAAATTTAGTACACATTAGTACAAATTTTTAAAACTTCCTACATATCTCGATCTTACACCCCAACAGTGATCCTGGCTCCAAATTTCATGATTCTAGCTCTATTGGTTTGCATAAAATTCAAATTGTACCAAATTTAGTACCATTTAGTACCCATGAATAAAATTACTGAAACTGGGTAAAAAAAATTCCAAAATTACGTACATTCCCAATCCTACACTCCGACGGTAATGTTAATTTCAAATTTCAGGATTCCAGCTCGATTTTTATCTCCAAATTAAATTTGTACCAAATATAGTATCATATAGTACTTTTCGTACACATGAGTACACGCTTCCAAAACCATCTCCTTAAATGGACTCTACATCTCATCCCTAATTCGCATTCCAAATTTCAAGTTTTTAGCTCTATCAATTCACATGCTACGAAATTGTACAAAATTAAGTACATTTTAGTACTTTTCGGATATTTATAGTTCGAATTTCCAAAAACCCGTTGGTACATCTATCCTACACTCAGCGACCACCAATCCAAATTTCAGAGTTCTAGCTCTACCGGTTCGCCATATATAAATGGTATCACATTTAGTACTTTTTAGTACTTTTCGTACCGTTCTAGTACGAATTTCCAAAAACGCTTTTGTACATCTTCCTAACTTTACATCAGTGACCTACATTCCAAATTTCAGAATTCTAGCTCTTCCCGTTCGCCTAATACAAAGGGTACCATATTTGGTACATTTTAGTACTTTTCGTACCCTTCTAGTTCGAATTTCCAAAAACCCAGCCTTATCTCACGCCTACACACCAACACCAACCCACACTCAAAATTTCAAGCTTCTAGCTTTAGCCGTTTCGTCTGGGCGATGATCTGTCAGTCAGTCACTCAGTCACTCACTCACTCACTTAACACTAAGCTCTTTTATATATATAGATAAATCTACGCCTTAGGATAGGCCTTCAAAAATATTCTCTAACAAATCCACGCCTTAGACTAGGCCTTCAAAAATATTCTTTAATAAATCCACGCCTTAGACTAGGTTCTCAAAAATATTCTTTAACAAATCCACGCCTTAGACTAGGCCCTCAAAAATATTCTTTAACAAATCCACGCCTTAGACTAGGCCCTCAAAAATATTCTTTAACAAATCCACGCCTTGGACTAGGCCCTCAAAAATATTCTTTAATAAATCCACGCCTTAGACTAGGCCCTCAAAAATATTCTTTAACAAATCCACGCCTTAGGATAGGCCCCAAAAATATTCTTTATCCACGCCTTAGGGTAGGCCCCAAAAATTAATCTTTAATAAATCCACGCCTTAGGATAGGCCTCCAAAATTAATCTTTAACAAAATCCACGCCATAGGATAGGCCTCCAAAATTAATCTTCAACAAATTCCACGCCTTAGACTAGGCCTCCGACAATATTCTTTAATAAATTCAATAACAAACCAACATTGATTTCGAATAGTAATGAAATTAATTACGGATTCCGAACAAGTATTACAAAATATTTATATCGTTAATTTGCAAATATTATGAAATTAAATACCTCTCAGTTCAACGCGGTTGTTCATTTGCTTGTTGTGAGGTTTTGTATTGAAATTATTTTTATTCGATTTCAATGACTTGTTACTTTCTTAATCGGTCGGGGCATGAGAAGTGCGGCGGAGGTGGCACTTGAAGCAATTATTTGCGGCAATGCCGACACAGCAACAATGAACATGTTTTGATATTTTTGTGTGTAAATATTTTATTGGTAAAATATGGGGAAGGGATGTGGGTCTTCGGAGTGAATTACTCTGGGCGAGTGAATGAAGAAATGATGTTAAGAGCTAATTTTAAATAAACCACAAGAAACAGCTTGAAAGTCACAAAATTGCCAATCATTAATAATGAAATACTCTCGTTTGAAACGATTCACAAACAAGCAAACATACGTACACACACAACAATGTGACATTGTGATTTAAATATCGAGAGAACAGTGGTTTGCAGGAACATTTTTTGAAGCCTTGGATTTTTTAATGCATTAGGGTTGGATTTTTACAGAATATTTTTTTGGGCCCAGTATTAGGCGCGGCTTTTTAAGGAACATTATTCTAAGGCCTACTATTAGGTGTGGATATTTAAAGAATATTTTTCTGTAGCCTACTTTTAGGCGTGGTTTATTAAAGAATATTTTCTGTAGCCTACTATAATGCGTATGCTAACGAATAATATTTTTAAAAAATATTTTCGGAGCCTTATTTAAGGAGGGGATTTTTTAAGATATTTTTCTGAGGCCTAGAATTAGGCGTGGATTTTTCTGAGGCCTAGAAATGGGCGTGGATTTCTTAAGATATTTCTCTTAGGCCTAGAATTAGGCGTGGATTTCCTAAAATATTTTTTCTGAGGCCTAGTATTAAGCGTGGGGTTTTTAGATATTTTTCTGATGCCTACTATTAGACGTGGATTTTTAAAGAATTTTTTTCTAAGGCCTATTATAGGCGGAGATTTTTAAGAAATATTTTTGGAAGCATACTATTAGGCGTGGACTTTTTATTGAATGTTCTACTGAGGCCTACTGTTAGGGGTGCACTTTTTATTGAATCTTCTTATGTGGCCTACTATTAGGCGTGGATGTTTAAAGAATATTTTTCTGACTTCTAGTATTAGGCGTGGATTGGTACTAGCCGACGATGTTTAAAGAATATTTTTCTGACTTTTTTAAAGCCTAGTATAGGGCGAGGATTTTTATGGAATATTTTTCTGAGGCCGAGTATTAGATGTGGAATTTTTAAAGATGAATTATACCTTCACTACACCACTGTGCCACATTCTAAGCACCATAGCACATTTCTGCTAGAAGTGTTGTTGATGGGGTTGCCAACCTCCCCTTCCCAATAAACCCCGCCAAAGAACGCTGCCTGGCTGGTTGGCACGATGGTTGTAAATGTTTATTAGTAAATTAAATTTCATTTGATGATTATTAAAATATACTTTGCAAATGGTTCGGCTAAGGCCTAAATACAATTTTCACTTGTTATTATTTTGTGTTGGCAAAAGTGTTTGATGCCATTAATAATTAAAGATTCTATGGGTGGTGGTGGTGGATGGATGCCATAGATGGTTGGCTGTGTGGATGTTCGTTCTGTGCCGCGTATCGGCGTCATCATCATTGTTTGATTTGATTAAAAATGAATTAAAATAAAATTTTCATTTAAATTCCCGTTGAACCCAACAATGCCAAAAAGGATGGCTCTTTTTCGGGTGGGGGCCAAGTTTCCCATACAACCCATACAGCTAGGCGTCGAAAGCGTCGTGTGCTAACGACGCGGCATGCCAAACATGATAATTGTAAATTTCTGAATCTGAGATTTCCGAGGTTGTTTAAAATAAAACAAGTTTTTATCGCAATAATACACGTTAATTTTCAACAACATTACAGAGATACATATGAGTACATATACAATTGCACAGTGGTTAGAAGCGGATCTTTATTTAGAGAATATTTTTGTGAGGACTTGCATTTTTTTTTACTTTCGGTGTGGATTTTAATGAATATTTTTTGAGGCCTAGTCTAATGCGTGGATTTATTAAGGAATATTTTTGAAGGCCTATCCTAAGGCGTGGATTTATTAAGGAATATTTTTGAACGCCTATCCTGAGGCGTGTATTTATTAAAGAATATTTTTCAAGGGCCAACTGAGGCGTGGATTTATTAAAGAATATTTTTCAAGGGCCAACTGAGGCGTGTATTTATTAAAGAATATTTTTCAAGGGCCAACTGAGGCGTGGATTTATTAAAGAATATTTTTCAAGGGCCAACTGAGGCGTGGATTTATTAAAGAATATTTTTGAAGGCCTATCCTAAGGCGTGGATTTATTAAAGAATATTTTTGAAGGCCTATCCTAAGGCGTGGATTTATTAAGGAATATTTTTGAAGGCCTATCCTAAGGCGTGGATTTGTTAAGGAATATTTTTGAACGCCTATCCTAAGGCGTGGATTTATTAAGGAATATTTTTGCAGAGGAATATTTCTTCGGAGGCCTAGTCTAAGGCGTGGATTTATTAAGGAATATTTTTGCAGAGGAATATTTCTTCGGAGGCCTAGTCTAAGGCGTGGATTTATTAAGGAATATTTTTGCAGAGGAATATTTTTTCGGAGGCCTAGTCTAAGGCGTGGATTTATTTAGGAATATTTTTGCAGAGGAATATTTTTTCGGAGGCCTAGTCTAAGGCGTGGATTTATTAAGGAATATTTTTGCAGAGGAATATTTTTTCGGAGACCTAGTCTTAGGCGTGGATTTATTAAGGAATATTTTTGCAGAGGAATATTTTTTCGGAGGCCTAGTCTAAGGCGTGGATTTATTAAGGAATATTTTTGCAGAGGAATATTTTTTCGGAGGCCTAGTCTAAGGCGTGGATTTATTAAGGAATATTTTTGCAGAGGAATATTTTTTCGGAGGCCTAGTCTAAGGCGTGGATTTATTAAGGAATATTTTTGCAGAGGAATATTTTTTCGGAGGCCTAGTCTAAGGCGTGGATTTTTAGTAGCATATTTTCGGTGGCCTAGTCTAAGGCGTGGATTTTTAGTAGCATATTTTCGGAGGCCTAGACTAAGGCTTGGATTTTGAGAATCAAATTTTCAGAGGCCTAGTCTAAGGCGTGGATTTTGAGAATCACATTTTCAGAGGCCTAGTCGAAGGCGTGGATTTTTAGAAGCATATTTTCAGAGGCCTTGTATTATCCTATCCTTTATCCACTGTCTGTATAAATGTCTATCTATTGACTATAAGCTACTACCATCCACAATAAAGCAGAGTGCAGGAATCCAATAATATAATGTATCTCAACTGAATACAAGAACACATTACAGCTACTATGTTCACACTGATATTCCTATGTCTGTCCGTCCATACCTCCGTCTGTCTCTATGTATATCTATCTGATTGTTTGCCATTGTTTGTCCGTCCATAGTCAGGCGAACAACGCGAATAACTTTTAAGTAGATGCAAATTACTGCGAGTGGAGTTCGCATACAAAGTATGTGCGTTTGTTCGATGTGGTACCAACAGGCTGGCGGGACGACACACATTTTAGCGAGGTGTATCAGAAGGAGGTAGTGACTGGCTGTGTCTGTACAGTTTATTCGACATCGAAATATGCTGTGCTCTGTTATTTTTAAATTAAATTTTATACAAACATAAGTGTAGAGATAGCATCATTTACGTACATTTATACATACAAACATATTTGTTAATACAATTGTTGCTGCTTGGTGCCTGCTGCTTCGGTTCTATCCCGATTTAAAATCAAAGTTATATTTGAGTTTGAGAACATTTTTTTATTAGGGAAAAATAACTAACCAGAATTAAAGAATATTTTTTCTGAGACCTTAAGAGGCGTGGATTTTTAAAGAATATTTTTTGGAAGGTTATTTCGAATATTTTATTAGGGAAAAAAGCCTGACCTATAGAAAAAAGTCCGACCCTGTGGGTCTGTTAATTTTTCTCTATAGAAAAAAGGCCAAAACTGTGGGTATTAGAATGTTTTCTTCAAAAAACCGACCCTGTTAGTTTGAGATTTTTTGTATACAAAAAAAATCTGACCATGTGGGTCTGTGTATTTTTTCTATTTTTTAATGCAGTTCTAGTATTAGGCAGACCTGTGGATCGGTGATTTTTTTTTTATAGAAAAAAGTCCGCCCTTTGGCATTTAATGGTCTTATATTCAAACAAATAAAGTTTATCACCCTCTCCCTTTCTTCCATGAAGGGTTAGCCGTTATTGCCACTTCACATCCATAAACAATTTGATAAATATCTTTGTAATTCCGATTCTGCCACAACTTAAATCGCCTATAATTATATGGCAAACGGCGAAGCTTGTTATCATATTATGAATCATTGTTGATTTGATATATAATTTGCTCATTGCTCTCGCTTTTCAGACACAACCGCAAATCAGCACAGTTTCGGATTGGAAAATAGAGACCCCACTCTAAGCAAGTGAACGTACGAACGAGTGAACGAACATATGGACACAACGAAGTGAAACAGAAAATAAGCTGCTGAAAACTCTATAATTTTTTAATAAAAAACCAACAATGAGAGATGGTTGTGGCAGAGTGGCAGCATAGATGTGTTGGTGAAAGGGGCCAACCGGGTGGTACCGAGGGGCGAGTGTGGATCATAGTAATTTTCTACACATCATCATCATACATGGATTACAGCGACATAATTTACATTTGGAAGTAGCAAATGAAAGAAAGGAAGGACGGCTAGGCATAGATATGTCGACAAAACGACAGACACAGAGATATTTGAATACTCGATGTGTGTTTGTATGTTTGTAAAATAGGTTTGTGTTTTTTTTTTCAGCAAAATAGGCAATTCATTGTTGTCTGTATTCTGCAAGAGCACATCAATTTTGTTACACTACATTGTTGTAAATATAAATACTGGGCTTGATTATCAAACAATTTGTTAGCTGTGACAAACATACGCAAGGCAACAGCCCAATTGGACTGATGTTGAACGATTTTTGTATTCCATTTTGTCAGTAGTTTTTTTTCTTCTCTTTCTCCTCTATTTTCAAATGATTTTTTTCTTTACTTGACATCGACATACTTAGCCATAGAGTATATATGGGAAATGAATGACATATACGAGGTTGGTATGATCCGCAGAACCACAGAATGGACTTTTAAAGAATATTTTATTCTGAGACATTAAAAGGCGTGGATTTTTAAAGAATATTAAAAAAATTCTGAGACCGTAAGAGGCGTGGATTTTTAAAGAATATAAAAAAAATCTGGGACCTTAAGAGGCGTGGATTTTTAAAGAATATAAAAAAATCTGAGACCTTAAGAGGGGTGGATTTTTAAAGAATATTTTTTTCTGAGACCTTTAGAGGCGTGGAGTTTTAAAATAATTTTTCTGAGACCTTAAGAACAGTGGATTTTTAAAGAATATTTTTTCTGAAACCTTAAGAGGCGTGGATTTTTAAAAGAATATTTTTCTGAGACCTTAAGAACAGTGGGTTTTCAAAAGAATTTTTTTCTGAGACCTTAAGAACAGTGGGTTTTCAAAAGAATTTTTTTCTGAGACCTTAAGAACAGTGGATTTTTAAAGAATATTTTTCTGAAACCTTAAAAACAGTGGATTTTTAAAAGAAATTTTTTCTGAAACCTTAAGAACAGTGGATTTTTTAAAGAATATTTTTTCTGAAACCTTAAGAGGCGTGGATTTTTAAATGAATTTTTTCTGAGACCTTAAGAGGCGTGGATTTTTAACAAATATTTTTTCGGAGACTATAAAAGGCATGGATTTTTAAGGCGTGGATTTTGAAAGAATATTTTTTCGGAGACTATAAAAGGCATGGATTTTTAAGGCGTGGATTTTGAAAGAATATTTTTTCGGAGACTATAAAAGGCATGGATTTTTAGGGCGTGGATTTTGAAAGAATATTTTTTCGGAGACTATAAAAGGCATGGATTTTTAGGGCGTGGATTTTGAAAGAATATTTTTTCGGAGACTATAAAAGGCATGGATTTTTAGGGCGTGGATTTTGAAAGAATTTTATATTTCGGAGACTATAAAAGGCATGGATTTTGAAAGAATATTTTTTCGGAGACTATAAAAGGCATGGATTTTTAGGGCGTGGATTTTGAAAGAATATTTTTTCGGAGACTATAAAAGGCATGGATTTTTATGACGTGGATTTTGAAAGAATATTTTCCTCAGTTACTATTTTTTCTATAGAAAAAAATTTCTCGGAACCTAAGTTCCTATTTTTTGTATAGAAAAAAAATATCGGAAGCTCAGTTTTGTTGCTATGGAAAAAATTCTCGAAACCTCAGTTACTTTTTTTTCCCATACAACCCTCTTTCAAAATTGGATCTCAGTGTGTCTCTATGATTGTACAGGCAAAAATCTACATTGAAATGTGAACGACTAACTGAATGAATATGAACATTTGTTACGATGTGTGTATGTGTACGTATGTTTGTATTTATGTTGTGCTGCTGAGCACATAATCATACTTATTTAGGAGTATACGACGCATACACGCTAGCATACAGCAAATAAATGATTCCATCTACGTACATATATAATTACACTCATATATCATCCATATAAAAATTTTAGAGTGCACAGAGTAGTATATATCCAATGATTTCTGTATTTTTTCAGTTACAAACAAAACTAATATCAAATATGAACACGCACACACACAGGCATTGAAACATTGGCGACGTCCAAATGGGTGAGGAAATGTACAAAAGACATGGCCAAACTATGAAGCTGAGCTGACATATAGTGCTCTGATTTTTTTTTTTTTTTGCCATATATATTTGTATTGAGTCGTAGTAGAGGACTATATTGTAATTTTATAGAAAAAATCGGAACTGTAGCTATGTGAATTTTTTTCTATAGAAAAAAATGTGGACTTAGGTTCTGTGATTTTTTCTATAAAATATAAAAGGTTCAGAGGGTCTGTGAAATCAGTCCTAAGGAACAGCTAATTTTTTTCTATAGAAAAAAGTCCGACCTAGGTGTCTGTTAATTTTTTATAGAAAAAATTCGGGCCTAAGGGTCTGTTAATTTTTTTCTATAGAAAAAAGCCTGAGCTAAGGGTCTGTTAATCTATACTAATAAAAGAGTAAAGTGATTGACTCACTGACTGACTTAACGATTCATCAACGCCCAGACGAAACGGCTGAAGCTAGAATCTTGAAATTGAAAAGGTGTCAGATAAGGCTGGGTTTTTGGGAATTCGTACTAGAACGGTACGAAAAGTACAAAAAATTCTAAATGTGATACCATTTGTATTTGGCGAACCAGTAGAGCTAGAACTCTGAAATTTGGATTGAGGGTCACTGATGGAGTGTAGAATAGATGTAGCAAAGGGCTTTTTGGAAATTCGAGCTATGAGTATCCGAAAAGTACTAAATTGTACTAAATTTGGTACACTTTCGTAACATGTGAATGGATTGAGCTAAAAACTTGAAATTTGGAATGCAAATTAAGGTTGAGAAGTAGGGTCGATATGAGGAGAGTTTGGAAAGCATGTACTCATGTGTACGAAAAGTACTTTATGGTACTATATTTCATTTGAGGGTACAAATCGAGCTGGAATCCGGAAAATTGAAGTAACGTTACCGCCGGAGTGTAGGATTGGGATATGTACGTAGTTTTGGAAAATTTTTTACTTATGTCTACGAAAAGTACTAAATCGTACTATACTTTGTACAATTTGGATTTGGGTGAACCGATAGAGCTGGAACAATAAAATTTGGTGTTAGGATCATTTTAGGGATATAGGATTAGGGTCAGGATTCATTTTAACAAATTAATACTTATGGATACTAATTGGTACTAAATTTGGTACAATTTGAATTTTAGGTGAACCAATAGAGCTAGAATCATGAAAATTGGAGTCAGGATCACTGTGGAGGTGTAAGTTTGAAATATGTAGGAAGTTTTAGGAATTCGTAATAATGTATACTAAATTTGGTACAATTTTAATTTTAGGTGAAGCGATAGAGTTGAAATCCTGACATTTTGATTTAGGATCACTGTGGAAGTGTAGGATTGGGGTATGTAGGAAGTTTTGGAAATTGGTACTATTGTGTACTAATTTGTATTGTGGGTGAACCGATAGTGTTGGAATCCTGAAACTTGGTTTTGTATCACTGTGGGGGTGTTGGTTTGGGGTAAGAAAGTATTTCTGGAAATCCGTACTATTTTGTACTAAATTTGGTACAATTTGAATTGTGGATGAACTGATAGAGTTTGAATCGTGAAACATAGATTTAGGATCACTGTGGGGATGTTGCTTTGGGTAAGAAGGAGGTTCTGGAAATTCGTAATATTTTATACAAAATTTGGTTCAATTTGAATTGTGGGTGAACTGAGGTTGAATCTTGAAACTTGGATTTTGGATCACTGTGTTGCGGGCATATGCCAGTTTGTTTTTTTTTTTTCTATAAAAAACCTGACCTAAGGTTCTATAAATTTGATTTCTTTAGAATTTAGACAAAAAATAACCTGTTGTTGAGTGAATTTAAAAAGTAACAGGTATCACTTCTAATCGATATCGGAATCAGTTACAACCTGTTAACATTTTTGAATACTGGTAATTAAGTCAGTCATTGTAATCATCAACAACACCTACATACATAGCTATCGTCTACCAGACAAACATCGCAATAGGAAAATCCCAAACTAATTTTATTTTTTTCGTATTCCGATTGCTTTAGTTCCGTTTTACCTTGAAATGATATTTTTATTTCGATTTCAAACTTTTTTTTCTGATAAAAATAGTTATTTTTTACAATAAATAAATGTTGCTGGGCTGGCATGAAACTAGTGTAACAAGTAGTTTTGTCTATTTGTAAACTCTACAAAAACAGCAACAACAAAAAAAACGACGAAAAAAGAAATCATATTAAACACGATGTCGAGATGGATGAATGAATGAATGTTCAAATACAAAATTTCGATGCGAATGTTTTTGTATGTCTGTATGTATGTATGTAAGTTGGTGTGACGTAGTAGCTATGATATGCTTGCCGTTTCGGGTAAATTTGCTTGTGCCATATAACATTTAAATGAATATAGTAGAAAAAATACAAAACATACTGACATACATACAAACATCTATTCACTCAAATGGGGGATATACTCGTCGTACATACATAAATATTTTCATTTTTGCTTATTTTACTTCACTTTTATTTCGCTTGGTATGTTGTTGTTGTCATCGTCTTCGTCAATATTTATTTCATTCTTTTCTTCACTTCGTTTCCCACTTTTTCAGTTGTGTGGAGAGACGAAAATTATGTTGGTTGGTGGTGGTGAAAATATTTTTCAAGAACAAGCATTCAATATAGTACAGGGACAAGTGATAAGCCTTAATATTCAGTTACTTTACGTATATTTGTAAAGTACGAAGTTAAGGAGAGTGAATGCACTTCACCAAGGGCAGCTGAAAATGTGTAAATGTGACAATAAATGACCGATATTGTTATAATTCACACCACTACTCTTATAATAGAAGTAGGACCTGAGGTTAGGTTCTGAAATTTTTTTCTATTGAAAAAAATAATAAAACCTGAGTGTTTCAACATTTGTTTCTATAGACCTGAGGGTATGTAAATGTTTTTTTCAAAATGTGTTTCTATTGAAAAATAGGATCTGCTGTGGTTTTTAGATTTTTTTCATAGAAGAAATGGTCCTTAGTGTCTGTGGTTTTTATAGAAAAAATGGGATCTGATGCTTTGTAAATGGTTTTTATAAAAAAAAAAACACTTGAAGGTCTGTTAATGGTTTTTATAGAAAGGTCTGTGAGGGTCTGTGATTTTTTCAAGAGAGAAATAAATAGGACCTGAGTGTATATGTAGAAAAATGGAACGTAAGGATATGTGTATTCTTTTCTATAAAAAAGGACCGAGGGTCTCTGATATTTTTATAGAAAAATAGGACCTAAGTGAATTGAAATAACCTAGGGATGTGGAAATTTTTTTTCTATAGAAAAAAGGAGCTGAGGGTTGGTTTATTTTAGAAAAAAGTAAGAAGAATTATTGCTGTAGGATCTTAGTTTCCAGTGATTTTATTTTCTATAAAAAAATATGAACTGCGGTTTCGGTAAATTGTTTTCTATAGAAAAAAATATGAAATGAGGTTCGTGTGATTTTTTCTATAGAAAAAAACAGGAACTGAGGTTCGGTTGATTTTTTTCTATAGAAAAAAACAGGAACTGAGATTCGGGTGAAATTTTTTCCGTTAGAAAAAACAGGAACTGAGGGGTTCGGCTGATTTTTTTTTCTATAGAAAAAAATGGGAACTGAGGTTCGGTTGATTTTTTTCTATGGGAAAAAATAGGAACTGAGGTGAGTTTTTTCTATAGAAAAAAATCAGCCGAACCTCAGTTCCTATTTTTATATTGAATTTTTTTCTATAGAAAAAAAACAGGAACTGAGGATCGGGTGAATTTTTTTTCTATAGAAAAAAAAGGGAACTGAGGTTCGGGTGAATTTTTTTTTTCTATAGGAAAAAAATAGGAACTGAGGTTCGGGTGAATTTTTCTTCTATAGAAAAAAAATAGGAACTGAGGTTCCGTGATTTCGTGATTTTTTTCTATAGAAAAAGTAGGAACTGTTGTTCCGTGATTTTTATTTATAGAAAAAATAGTTCCTTGGGGTTTTTGAATTTTTTTTTTGTGATTTTTAAGAGAATATTGTCAACATTAGTATTTAATTTTGTCTGGGCAGAAATTTACCAGAGGTCAGGCGTCATTTTCGGAATGTTTAAGGTTCTAGTTTAAGTTTCCAACCTGAGTGACTTATTTTGGTATTTTGTAGTTTCAGTAAACGATCTTATCTATCGAATTTAATTATTTGAGATCAGTCCAGAGGGCCTTTTTTCTCTGGAATAAAAAAATAGTTCTAAATTCGATTTTTTTTTCTAAATGCGATTTTTGTATAAAAATTTTGCTGACCTCACCGGGCAAGGAAGATATATATATCTATATATATGTCTCATAAAGCCAAAATTGATTTTAAAAAGAAGAGTTCACATATTAAAATTCAAATAGGGAAAGTCCTTACATTCCATCGATGAATGGTCATCCAAACAATTAGGCTTTCTATTCATACAAAAATCTACTATTCCCACGGAACATTCCCTGAAAATGTACCCTAAATCAATTTTTGTGTTTTTTGTTATATATATATGACATTTCAGAACTTCAACAAACATACACACATATGTAGATTTCTTTATTTGTGTGACATTATACACCAGACTATGATCTCTGAAATATCAAACCACCTTATACAATTTTTAAAATAGCAATATCCAAACTAAAAATAGACACAAAATTTGCATTAAAAACAAGTATTCTTTCACACGAGTTAAGTTAATTAAAACACATATATATTTATAAAAATTAATATTTATTTTATTTAAAACAATTAGATGACGATTAAGGTTGAACTCCAAATTACAACTGAACTGAATGAATATGGAACATCAATATTTAAATCATAATTTCTAACAACGATAAATAACGGTATATCAGATTACAATAACAAAACTAAAATAACAAAGAATAAAAGAGAGTTAACAAATAAAGAAATGGATAATTCAATTGTAATGAAAAGTAAATAATTTAGTATAAAAAGGAATATTTGATAAATTGTATGAAAGGAGAATAACATAAGTACAGTAGGGAACAAAAAGTTAATTTGTGTGTTGTATCAAATACATAACTTCCCCTTCGCTTAAATTAGACAATGTCCTCATTGATATTTCATTTAAATAAAAACAGTTTTAACTATTAACAAAAACATTGGTAGATCTAAATTATAAACAAAACTTAACAATAACATATTTTTAACAAGTAGAATCTAGGCATTTAATATCAAATTGATCACTATATTTTGTTTTTCTTTTTATATTTGATGTATGTACATTATTTAGATCATTTAATCTATATTTCGGCTCATCTTTGTGCCTTACTGATTTATAATTTTTTATGTATCCTTTATCTCTCTCATCTTTATATACCTCTCTTTCCAAATTTATTTTACTTATGATACTTTCTTTTGTTGCTATGGCTCTTTCGTACACTTTTCTTTTATCACAAATTCCGTATTGTACATCAAAGGGTTTTTCTTTAGTTGTCGAATGGTAGCTATTATTATAAAATTCAACGGCTTTGCTGATTTTTTCTTTAATTGTTAATTTTTTTTGATTGATGTATAGTACTCTAATTTTTTCTGTCAGGGTATTGTGAAATCTCTCTATATCGGAATTGCCGGTGTGATTATTGGATTTCACTAGATGAAAATCAATGCCCTCATTTTTAAAATAATCTTTTATATTGATGCTTTTGAATTCGTTGTCTGTAATTAATTTTTTAAAGTGACCAATTTGTGATTTATATAAACGAATTATTTCAATAATCGTTTGATTATTCCTGTCCTGTAAATAATATGCAGAAGCAAACTTTGAAAATCTATCAAAAAAGGTTAAAAAGCTAGATTTGGAATTCATATAAATATCCATATGGATAATTTGTTTTATGTCAGTGGGTGTTTCAGTGATTATAAATTCCGCTTTTATTGGATTTCGATCGAACTTGACCCTGCTACAAATATCACAATTATTGACATACTTCTGAATTAATAATTTTAAATTTGGAAAATAGATTTTTCTCTTTAGACCTTGGTAATTTTCATTGATTCCGGTATGTCCAGTCTCATTTTTATGGTAATAGTGTATTTGTTGGTAGGTGTCGTCTTCAGACTTCATGTCTTGTGCCATATAAGCACAGCGAACAAATGTCACTGCTGAATTACCCTGAAATAATTCAATGATCTTTTTCTGTAAAATGTTGTAGCAATTATCATCCAGTTTTGAGAATATCCCAACTTTTCCTTTTTCTATGTTGTCCGTAAGGATTTTGTCTGCAGAACAATCTAGGTCATCATAATTTATATAAATCCTTTTATTTCCATGTATAATATCAATATCATTCATTTTTTCATCGCTTAAAATTATTTGTATTTTAAATCTATTTACTATGGTATCTAAAATTTTAATATGGCTGTTATCTTCTTCAAACTGCGAATGAATAGTAATTAAATCGTCACCACCATTATTATATAAAGAATCATTTGACTCGCTAAAATGGTTGATTTGTCCAGTATCATTATTTACTCTACTTAAAAAATCGGCTACAGTGTTATTTTTCCCTTTAATATATTCGATAGTAATGTTATATTTGCTTAACTTCATTATCCATCTATAGAGTCTTGGACTTAATTCTTTGGTTTGGGATTTAACAAGCAACCATCGTAATGGTTGATGATCGGATAGTATATCGAATTTTACTCCATACAGGTATGGACGAAAGTAGCCTGTTGCCCAAACTATTGCTAGCAATTCTTTTTCTGTGGCTGAATAATAGCGTTCATGAATGTTAAGAGTTCTGCTAGCATAACAGATTGGATGTCCGTTTTGTTGCAAAACAGCACCAACTGCAAAGTCGCTAGCATCCGTAATTAATTGAAATGGTTTCAGAAAATCTGGATACTTCAGTACCGGATCTTCAGTCAGAATCCTCTTAAGTTTTTCAAATGTATATATATAATTAGGATCATTGACATTTAACCTAACGCCTTTCTGCAAGTACTTTATCATTGGATATGCCACTTTGGAATAATCTTTAATAAATTTTCGGTAATATCCTGTAATACCGAGAAAAGATTTTATTTTCTTAATGGTGGTTGGAAGTTTTAAATTCAAAATGGTATCTATCTTTTCTGGATTGGGCTTAACACCTTCCGTTGTTAACAAGTGCCCTAAATATAACGTTTGTTTCGCAAAAAATTTACACTTATCAATTTGAATCTTAAGATTCGCATCCCTAAGTCTAGTTAGAATTTTTTTAACACTTGTGATATGTTCCTGAATGCTCGTTGAAAAAATAAGTATATCGTCCAAATATACAACGCATATCTTATTAATAAAATCGCGGAGGACGTGGTTGATTAACCTTTGAAACGTTGCCGGCGCGTTTTTGAGGCCAAACGGCATTCGAACGAACTCATAGTGACCATATGGTGTCGAAAAAGCTGTCTTATTTCTGTCAGATTCCTTAACCATTATTTGATGGAAACCCTTAGCAAGGTCTATTGTTGTAAAATATTGGGATCGGCCGAGTTTATCCAGAATATTATCTATGTTTGGTATCGGAAATTTGTCATCTACTGTTATATCGTTTAATTTTCTATAATCTATTACGATTCTAAATTTCCGTTCTCCGGAGTAGTCTGTCTTTTTCGGAACAATCCACAGTGGACTATTGTAGGGAGAATTGCTCTCTTTTATAATTCCGTTTGCTAACATTTCCTCGATTTGGTTGCAAATTTCTTGTTCATATATATGTGGATACCTGTAAATCTTAGTATAAATAGGCTTATCAGTAATGGTTTTTATTTCGTGCTCTATTAGGGGAGTATTTCCTAATATGTCTCCGTCACTGTATATTAAATCCTTAAACGAATCTAAAATATTTTTGAGTGCTAGAGTTTCTTCCTGGTTTAAATTTTGAAATAGATGGTTTAACACTAGATCTTTAATATTTAATGCCTCAAGTTGGTACACCATATCAGAATCATAAGGAAATATTTTTATAAAATCTAAAGTCATATTATTAATTTTTAAAGTGTCATTTTCCATATTTATAACAGCACCAAGTGGCTTTAAAATATTTTGTCCTAATATAGCATCAAAATCCTTATTAACAAATTTTGATAGTTTCCAGGACATAGTAGCATCTTCGTTAAATTCCTTTGGTAATTCCGTAATTATTTCATGAGTGATATCCATACTACCGTTTAAGGATGTGAATGACAGTTTAGTTGAAAGGGGAATTCGTTTATATATAGAAAGCTTACTTTCATCCAAAATTGAAGTAGTAGACCCTGTGTCGACTAATGCTTTTATTTTAAATTTTCCTATTGTTAAGTAAATCATTGGAAGTGTCTTTTTGAGGCAACTGTATGAAAATTTACCTGTTCTTCATTCACATTTATATTTTGACCTGGTTGAATATGTTCTATTTCCATATCCGAAGAGTTATTTTGTCTTGAAATATTTTCATTATTCCCCCCAGAGCCATGAACGTAAGAGCCATATTGCTGGAAATTTCTTTGATTTTGATTGTTATTAAATGATCTTCTTGTTTGATTCGTATTATATGCCATTCTACTATTTGTTGTATTGTTATAGGAACTGTTATCATACATTCTATTATTAACATTTCTGTTACTATTATTATTAACATTATTATACTTCTTTTGTTGGTCTATTTGATCTGTCTTCTTATTTGCTACGCGAATTAAACCTTCACTTTCCAGTAAATTGTAAGCATCACGAAGTTTATCAATATTTCTGTTTATGATAACAGAAGCCAAGTTAATATCTATATTATTTAGAAACGTTTTTAGAATAATTTTCTCTACATATAATGGACTGAATTCCAATGGTTTATTTCTATCATACTCGTGTTTTTCATTAAGCTTACACAGAATTTCTCTTAATCGTTTGTAATAAGTTGTAATGCACACATTCTTCGCCTCAAATGCCTGTTGATACAATTGATGATAAGATTCTCGAATTCCAAAATTATTTATTAAAGCCTCTTTTGTCACCTCCCAGGTTGGATTGGGCCCCAGTGTTCGTAAGACATGTAGCGCCTCTCCTTGTATTTTATTCAACACCACTCTTTGATAGATATACTCTTTGGCTCCTGGGTCACTTTGGACAATGCATAATACTGTATCCACCTCTCTTAAAAATGAAGTGAGAGCATAAGATTCGTCTCCTCTGTACTCATGGATACGTTGAGCGTCTTTAAGCACATCATTCATAGAGAGTGATAGCTGCGACATTCTGTTCTCTTATATTTTCTCTTAGTCCAATGATAAATTCTCTGACTCTTAATTCTGATATTGTATTGTGATGGAAGTCACGTAGCCTTTTTTGGGTTTGATTGCTTGTTTTTGTTTTATTTCAAACGTTGTTTTTATAACTGTTCAAATTTTGATCATGTATTTTTTTCTTCGTTGATATGTCTTTAAACAATTTTGCACATTTGGAAATATAATTGCCCTCAAAAGACAAATATATGTTTTTATATTTAATAGATTATTTCGCAGTTTATACTTTTTTATAGTTTTATATTTAATGTATATTTTTAATTCCTATTAAATTGTCAAATTGTTTCACCAAATATATTCTAGGTTTTTATTATCAAGTTAACACTCTTGATTTGCTTCACCTAGCAATTCACATTTTTTAATAAACTTTAGTTTATTATAGTTTGTATTTGAAATGTCGTAGCTTTAACTAGGTTCACAAAATCGACTGCGCCAGTTAAGTTAATTAAAACACATATATATTTATAAAAATTAATATTTATTTTATTTAAAACAATTAGATGACGATTAAGGTTGAACTCCAAATTACAACTGAACTGAATGAATATGGAACATCAATATTTAAATCATAATTTCTAACAACGATAAATAACGGTATATCAGATTACAATAACAAAACTAAAATAACAAAGAATAAAAGAGAGTTAACAAATAAAGAAATGGATAATTCAATTGTAATGAAAAGTAAATAATTTAGTATAAAAAAGGAATATTTGAGTATAAAAAAGGAATATTTGATAAATTGTATGAAAGGAGAATAACATAAGTACAGTAGGGAACAAAAAGTTAAAATTGGGCGGAACCTTTATTTGGGTGTTATACCAAAAATAAAAAATTGGTGGCAATTTTCCATGATGAAAATATAAGACCCACCAAGAAACCAGAATGTCGAATAACAGAGACGTCTGTTGGAAAATGAACCTGGGGCCATTAAAATACTTAGCATGATGTGGTGAATATCTAAAAACAGGGATGCATGGAAAAGTATTTTTTTAGAAATCCACGGCTATTTTGGAAATTTACGCCAATAGCCAATGACATTATTGGACTATACCAATGCGTCTTCAGACCTGGCAAAGCCACCATTGATCAGATTTTCACTCTGCGCCAAGTCCTGGAACAAAAAACCACGAAAAACTCATCGACACATTCCACCTATTGTCGACTATAAACCCGCATACGACAGCCCTATCAGTTCAGAGGTGTATAAAGCCATATCTGCGTTTGGCATTCCTGCAAAATGAATACGGCAAGGCAGGATAACTTTAACTGGCACAAGATCAGCAGTTAAAGTCGGATAGGACCTCTCGGAACCCTTTAATACCGAACGAGGATTCAGACAACGTGACAGTTTGTGGTGTGACCTTTTTAACATCCTGCTGCAGAAGGTCATACGAGAAGCAAAGGTGAACAGAAATGACACTCTGTACACCAAACAACATATTTACTCGCCTACGTCGATGACATAATGGGTCGAACACTGAGAGCGGTAACAGCCACCTTTGAACAAATTGAGGAGTCAGCCAAAGTGGGTCTGGCAGTAAACGGCGAGAAGACCAAGCCGATGGTATCAACGCGCAAGACGACCAACTGTGGAACTTGAAAACTACAGCTTCGAGTAGTAAAAGATTTTATATACCTTGGTAGCGCCATAAATAAAACGAATGACATCAGTTTTGAAATTCGGAGAAGGATAGTAATGGCCAACAGATGCTACTATGGTCTGAGTAAGCAACTCAAAAGCAAGGTCAAGCAAGCAAGGTCCCGCCAGACCAAACTCACACTCTACAAGACGCTGATACTATCCGTGCAGTTTTTTGGATCTGATGCATGGGTACTTGTGCAAAAAAAATCTCCGAAAGATCTATGGGCCGATCTGCGTTGACGGTGAATATCGCCGTCGAATGAACCATGAGTTGTACCAGCTATTCTCGGACATCGACATTGTTAGACGTATTGTGCTGCAGCGTCTACGTTGGCTAGGTCATGTTGTGAGAATGGATGAAGATGCCCCAGACCAGAAGGCATACAAAAGCGAACCAGCTGATGGTTCACGCAGAAGGGGAAGGCCTCGAATAAAATGGAAAGATCAAGTGGAAGACAACATTGCCGAATATGGTATTTCAAATTGAAAAAAAAACTGCGCAAAAGACCGACGCGCCTGAAAATCTTTTATAAGCTTGGCTTATGAAACGAAAGTTTTGTCACAAGCCAGCTAAATAAAATAAATCCCAAAAAAATTGGGCATGCTGAATTAGTACCCAATATAAACTCGCAAAAATTATTGAATGCATATTTTGTGAATAAAAAGTGCCCGCAATTCTTAATGTGCCCAAAAATGCAGGATAGATAGTCCAATATGTATAATATTTGTTAAGAAGATTCTAATTAAGCCAAAAATATCAAAGTACAGCCAATTGGGATATAGCCAAATGTGTCAACCATCAAGTGACAGGGCTTCATATTTAAACGCGTTTTTCTCAAACGCCCTAATCGACTTCAAATTTGTACACGTAATTTTGTGTAGCAAGTGAATTTGAAAGCCAATCAATGTTATCCAATTTTTTAGGTTGAAAAAATCGCGCCAAAAAAATATTTTTTCGAAAGTCCACCATTTTGTTAATTTTAGAGCGAAGTCAATAATCCTAGTTCATACTTCACCGTTGAAATTTTAATGATAAATTTTATATACCCCATCTTATATTGAAAATAAGGACTTTTCTTTAATTACAAAAAACAACAACAAAGCAATAACAAAAAATGTTTGTAAATTATTTTTCTTTTCTTTTAAATCTTCAATTATATATGTGCAAAGTTACAAAGCTTAACAAGCATTGGTATTGATTTACCAGCCCATTGAAAATCTTGAAAAATTAATATCGAGAATGGGTGGGGTTCCCTTAAGCTGCCAGCAGACAAAATAGCGTGATTAAAATAGTCTAGTGTTCACAGAATTTCACCCGGTTTACGAATATATACCTTAGAGGATCGGAAATGATTATTTCGAAATGTAAAGCATAATTAATTTACCCCGCATCCCATTCTTCTATATTTTAATATCTTAAAGGCAATCAAACTTTGTCTTCCCTTCCAACTTTAACCCTGACATAAAAAACCGAATAAATAAAATCTCTCATTTTACCCCCATCCCCCCAACAACGTTTCGACGAATTTTTACGATTAATAAAAATAACCAAACGATCAACCAACCACTTACATACATAGCTTTGTATGTTTGTGTGTAACGTTTATGCTAGTTGACATAAATACTGTCAAATTGGGAGGAAGGGAGGCCTTTTTGTTACCGAAGACCGACCTTAAATTGAAACATGGATAATTCGAAATTCTGAAAAAACTTACACTTACAGAGTACATCAGACAGTCCGTCCGTCTGTCTGTTCGTCCATTACACATACAAATTATGTGGTAAGGTTGATTTTTTTTTTTGCTGTTATTTCTTTTAAAATGTCATGTTATTTTATGTTGTTGCATATAGAGTCTCAGAGACCGAGAGAGAGAGGAAAAATTTGAAGCAGCTGTTTTTTCGTACGATGATGTTGACAACAGCTATGTGTCAACGCCATAGATAAAATATCCCAAGTTTTTTTTCGATTTTTTGTGAATGGAAAATTTTTTATATTACTTGAAATGAGAACCCCTCCTTTCATTAAAAATTCCAATCATGCTGTGAAAAATCTTAATTTTATGATGCAGAATAGAATAAAATAAAAAACAAAGACATATTTATGAGTGTTTGTGGAAACACAAAATATTTACTTTTAGTTGCATATGCGAAGGAGATGTGCAGAGGTATATATGTATTTAATTTCATGTTTATTAGAATCTATTTTTATATAATAGAAATATTAAATTTGCTATTCCGTTTGCAACAATGAGCAATCGAGACTATATTTATATATTCTTGATTCGAATAAAATTCTCAGCCTGTTTTTGTAAAATTCTAAACGAACGAATTCGAGTGACTTACGACCAAACCTTTGTTTATGTAAACAAATATTTTTTGATTCAAAACAAAAATAAATGACATATTTTTCAAAACCAAGGAGTTTGGTCGTAAGTCACTCGAATTCGTTCGTTTAGAATTTTACAAAAACAGGCTGTCTATGTCGGTTTAACTACATACACCGCATTATTCAGTATTTTTGGGAAACATTTTCAACCGAATTGGCTCGAAGTTGATATTTTTGGCTCATATTTTCCTACAATAAATTATCGATATCGGTCAAAGTTTTGGCATGACCCCCATTAAAATTTTAACTTATCTATACTAATAAGAGAGTAAAGTGGTTGACTGACTTGACGATTCATCAACGCCCTGATGAAACGACTGAAGCTCACTCTTGGTCCAAGAGTAAGGGGTTTTGGAAATTCGTACTAGAACGGCACGAAAAGTACTAAATGTGGTACCATTTGTATTTGGCGAACCGCTGCAGCTAGAACACTTAAATTTGAAATGAGGGTCACCGAAGAAGTGTAAAATCTTGACATTAGGGGTGTGGGTCACTCTGGTCCAAGGGTATCAGGTAAGGATGGCGAAAAGTACTAAATGAGAAATGCTGAAATTTGAAATAAATATTAGCGTCAGAGTGTAGGATAGCGATATGTAGGTAATTTTGTAAATGTTTTACATATGTGTACAAAAAATACTAAATCGTACTATAATTGGTATAATTTTGATTTGGTAAACCCATAGAGGTGGAACACTGAAATTTGAAAATAAGGTAACTTTTAGAGTGAATAATTGGGGTATGGATGTAGTTTTGGAAATTCATACTTGTGGGTACTAGACTGTACTAAATTTGGTACAATTTGAATTTTTGGTGGACCGATAGAGATGGGATCCTGAAATTTGGAGTTAGGATCATTGTTGTGGGTTAGGATTAGTTTATGTAGGAAGTTTTGGAAATTCGTACTATTGTGTAGTTAATGATACCAAATTTGGATTTGGCTGAACCGATATAACTGAAACACTGAATTTTGGAAATAGTGTTACTGTTGGAGAGTAGTTTTGGAAATGTATACTTATGGGTATACATTTCCAAAAATTCGTACTATTGTGTAGTTAATGGTACCAAATTTAGATTTGGCTGAACCGATACAACTGGAACACTGAATTTTGGAAATAGGCTTACTGTTAGAGAGTAGTTTTGGAAATGTATACTTATGGGTACAATTTTAATTTTGAGTGCACCGATAGAGCTAGAATCTCGAAATTTAAAGTTTGGATCACTGTTGAGGTGTAGAATTGGGCTATGTAGGAAGTTTTGGTAATTCATACCAATATGTACTAATTTTGGTACAATTTAAATTTTGGGTGAACCGATAGAGCTAGAATCCTGAAATTTTGTGTTAGGATCGCTGTTGGTGTGTAGGGTAGAAATACGTAGGAAGATTTGGAAATTTGTACTAATGTGTACAAAATGGTACCAGTGTGGATTTGGGTGAACCGATAGAGGTGGAATTTTGAAATTTGAAGTTAGAATAACTGTTGCAGTGCAGGGTTGGGCTGTGTCTGGGAAATTCATACTAATGTGTACTAAATTTTGGGTGAACATATAGAGCTGGAATCCTAAAATTTGGAGTTAGGACCATTTAAATTTTATTTAAATATTACTAAATTTGGTACAATTATATTTGGATGAAGCGATCGGCCTGGATTCCTAAAATTGGGAAATATGATTTCTATTGGATTTATATTAGTTCGGGAAAAAATGTCGATAAAATCGGAAAAATGATCGAAGTTGACCGGCATATCAACAGTCGTAACATCGCTCAGCAGCTAAAAATCTACCATAAAACTATTTTAAACCATCCACACAAAGCCGGATTCAAAAAGAGGCTCGATGTTTGGGTGCACACCACTTAACAGAAAAAATAGGATAGATCGAATTTACATCTGCGAAGCCTTGACCAAGCGAAATGAGACTGACCCATGTCTTAAACGGATGGTGACTGGAGATGATAAATGGCTCATATTCGATAACCCTGTGCGAATACGATCGTGGTCAAAGAGCGGTGAAGTATCTCAAACGGTGGCCAAACCAGGACTAACGGCCAGGAAGGTTCTGCTATGTATTTGTTGGGACTGGAAGGGGATTATTTCTTATGAGTTGCTTTCATATGGCCAAACGCTAAATTCTGATAGCTATTGTCAACAAATGGACAGTTTGAAGATAGCAATTGACAAGAAACGGCCAGAATTGACCAACAGGAGAGGTGTCGTGTTCCACCGGGACAACGCTAGGCCACACACATCCACAGTGAATCGGCAGAAACTTTGGGAGTTTGGTTGGGAAGTTTGAATGCATTCGTCATACAGTCCACACTTGGCACCAAGTGATTATCATGTTTCTCTTGCATTTCAAAACTTCTTTAATTTACATCCATATCTATAGGAAAACATCAATAAATAAACGATCTAGGCATAAAAAACTTTTATAGATAAAATATCGTAACCGAAACGAAAATATTTTCTACAAATAAAGACCCCTCTACAGATATAAGACCTTCTATGGATAAGAAATCTATCAAGGTCTCCAATCTGTAAAAAATCTCTACACCAAATTCTTTTTCTCATAATTATTTTCAATTTTATTTTCTACTTTCTTTCACAACACATTTGTTGAGTCGCCTTTTTCACTTTCCGAAGTGCAAGAAGACTCAACATTCCGCTTTGTGTTGAGTCTCTTCAAAGGAGAAAATATGTATTCGTATTTATTATGATGAGTTTAGGGGAAGAAATGCCTCATAAAAGTGTGGACAACCAGTAGAGTCGACCAACGAAGAAAATAAATAAATAAACAATGAAATTTATGTTGAACAAAAAATAAAGTAAAATGAAATTGATTTTAAGAAACATGAGTCACGCACACACATCTAGATACACACTACAAAAACACTCGATCATCAAAAAGAAACATAAAATTTACTAAGTAGAAGTACATTTGAAAACTAAAATCTTAACAGAAAAAAATAAGTAAATCTTCCAACATTGAGAAATCTTCCACATAGGAAGAATCAAAAAAGAACATAAATTATTACAAATTTTTAGAGGCTCACCAAACCTCTCTTTAAAAAACGACACCAAATGAGAACGAGTAAGTGTTAATTTAATGGAAATCGTTTAATTAATATAGACAACCACAAATATGATTAAATACAAAGGCCGTGATTATTTTTTCTGTCAAATTTCAAATTAATTATCTTTTATGCCATGCAATTTGTTTACCGTAGAGACAGAGAGAAAGAGGAAGCGACGAGAAAAAGACTCGTATGTATGTTTTTCATAGATGTGTCAAAAAATAAGGTGATGGCTAACATCTGACAATGACAAAACAATACCAGAAGCAGCAGCAACAAAAACACCCCATCCACCCCACACAATTAGTATGTGTCGTCGTATTATCTTAGTACGATACGATAAGACACACACACACACAAAGAAATAGAAAACAATGAATGAATGAGTTTAAGTTTTCTTAATATTTATCTGTATGTACAAAATATTGTGATCGATAAT
The DNA here is from genome assembly GCF_032173495.1 of Musca vetustissima. Lineage (NCBI taxonomy): Eukaryota > Metazoa > Arthropoda > Insecta > Diptera > Muscidae > Musca > Musca vetustissima. The sequence continues at coordinate 79,790 of NW_026881308.1, read as the reverse complement.
ATAAATACCACAAACTATTAAGAAAAGCTGGAAAAGGGAAACGTAGACAATTACAATTTTTAAGGTTGTCTGTAAAAAAAAAATTATAATAGAAATAGAAATACAGTGATAATAATACACATCTGGGGGGAGGTAGAAGATATTGTGGCCCAACAGAACATATATTTAAATTAAATGTTGGTTTGGTAGAGACGTTTACGGAGTGCAAAGTTTGCATAAATTCCTGTAAAAGGACTAAATCGATAAATTCCAAACTTGTTTTTGAAGTAGTTTTTATAAAAAAAATTCAATTCTCTTCACAAAAGTTCAAACAAATTTTAAAATTTATACACATTATAGAGAGCTATTGGTCTTTCAGACTTGGCCGAAGCTAATTAAAACTATTACCATGTGCTAAATGTTGGTCAATTCTGGTTTTCAATTTGGTAATGATATGAGATTAAAAAAATTTAACAATTTTCCTTTATCCTTTATACGGTACGGTCCTTATACAAATTTTAATAGAAAATCTACATAAACTGTAATGTCTTTGAAAATATATTAATTAAAAAATCAGCGCTTATAGTTCGTCCTTGAAAAATATTTGACTAAAGGTCAACGCTATAACTCATCGTAAACCAATAAGGAAAATTCAAAAGTCGGACGGGGCCGACTATATAATATCCTTCACCACTTTGGGTACATACAAGAGATGCTCATATGTACAATATCCTTTAGATAGAATAGACATAGCATCCGTGGAGGACCATTGAAATGGAATCGGAAGAAACAAAATTTCGCGGATGTCAACCTGCAGTAATTTCAGGACACTGTGCAAAATTTTGTCTCAATCGGACAAACATTGATGCATCATTTACATAAAATCGGAGGAAACTATATATGGGAGCTTTAACTAAATCTGAACCGATTTCAACAAAACTTCACGGACGTCAACATGCAGTAATTTCAATACGGATGTCAACCTGTCGTAACTTCAATATGCTATGTAAAAGTTTGTCTCAATCGGACAAACATTGGCATTTTGGTGCTCCATATACATAAAATCGCACGAAACTATATATGGCAGCTATATCCTGAAACTGAACCGTTTCCAACAAAACTTCGCACACATCAATCTGGACCTAATTCAGTACTCCGTGTAAAATTTTGTCTCAATCGGACCAATATTGGGTGTTTGGTACACCATTTACATAAAATCGGACGAAACTATATGTGGGAGCTATATGTAAATCTGCACCGATTCCAACAAAACTTCGCACACATCTATTTCGATCTAATTCAGTAATCTGTGTAAAATTTCGTCTCAATCGGACCAATATTGACATAAAATCAGACGAAACCATATATGGGAGCTATACCTAAATCTGAACCGATTTCAACAAAACTTGGCGTTTATTAGTCTAGGCCTAATTGAGTACTCTGTTCAAAAGTTTGCCTCAGTTCGACCAATATTGGCAGTTTGGTGCACCATTTACATACAATCGGACAAAACTATATATGGGAGCTATATCTAAATCTGAACCGATTTCAACAAAAATTGGAATATATCAATTTAGACCTAACTAAGTACTCTGTGCCAAATTTTGTCTCAATCGGAACAATATTGGCAGTATGGGAGCTATCTAAATCTGAACCGATTTCAACAAAACTTGGAATATGTCAATCCAGACCCAATACAGTACTCTGTGCAAAATTTTGTCTCAATCGCATCAAATTTGGGAGTTTAGTGCACCATTTACTTAAATCGGACGAAACTATATATGGGAGCTATATGTATATCTGAACAGATTTCCAATTTCAATACGGTTCGTCCTTGGGCCAAATAAGTGAAATGTGCCAAATTTCCAAATCGGATCATAAATGCAACCTGTACTTTATTCACAAAAATAAATGGACGGAAAGACGGACGGACGGACGGACAAACAGAAGGACATGTATAAATCGACTCAGAAAGTGATTCTATACATATTCTCAAAACGAACCATGGGCCTATCTCGATTACTTTTGCCAGTTACAAAGATATGCACAAAGACATAATACCCTGTACCACAATGTGGTGAAGGGTATACAAATGGGAATTTATAGTTGGCCCTTGATAAATTATTTTTACAAAAATCTACGCTTGAGTTGATCCTTCAGAAAACGATGGTCCTTGAAAAAATAGTTTTTTTTTAAATGCATGCCTGTGTTATATTTGAAAAAGTATTTTTTAAAAAATGCTCCTCTGGAATTGTCCTTCAAAAATTCTTCAAAAAACACGACTTTGATGGTCCATGAAAAAATATTCTTAAAAGAAATCATGCCTCTTTTTATCCTTGAAAAAATATTCTTAAAAGAAATCCATGCCTCTTTTTATCCTTGAAAAAAAATATTCTTTAAAAAATCCACGCCTGTATTCTGGCTTGAAAAAATATTCTTTAAAAATGTTTTTAATTCACGCTCATAGATGGTATTTAAAAAAAGATAATTCTACAGGACAGGTATTCCAGAAAAACATTTATTGGAAAAAATTCAAAGATCTCATATAGATCTGTCTATTTATAGAAGACATTTTATAATGTTTCAAATACAGTAGACCACAGATATAAGAACATCTAAAAAAATCGAGAAATGTGTTCTTATAAGCGGGTTTTTCTTATATGAATGTATTTTATATAACAAACTGTTTTCATTTGTGGGTGAAACATTTTCTTATATCCGTGTTTTTCTTATATAAGATGTTCTTATATCCGTGGTCTACTGTATATATAGGCGACACATATTATATAATAGATCTCATATATTGTACAATTATATGCTTAAATTTCAATAAGATCTGCGTGAATTTGAAAAGTCTATAGTGATTAGAAAAAAATTCCAAAATAAACCAAATAAACGGCATGTCTTGGACATTGACTTCCAACGATTTAAACAACCAGATAAGAATCGTTTGGAGTTATTAAAAAACATTTCCAAGTGATTCGATGATTTCAAAGCCTTACAAATGGGATATACCCTCCCCCTCCTACCATCGAACAATTTATAAGAAAACAATTATAAAAAAAAATACGACAACAACAACATATCCCCTACAATATCTTTTGAACAAGCAGCAAACAAGTAAACAGCTGATTTTTCAGGGTCTGTGTGCTGTGGTTGTTGTTTACGATTTTTTTTTCGTTAATTGTTTTCAAAACGTCATAGTTTTTATTTTTTTGTTTTCTTTGCATTTTCTCTATTCGATGATAAACAAAAAGCGGTAGTAAATGCCCGAGAGAGAGGTAGAGAGCAATGTAGAAACATAAAGATACTTCTCCACGAATCGAGAACATGTTGAAAAAAAGAGTATCTATGAGTTTGGGGGGGAAGGTTAAATTCACCAAAGTAGCAGCAGCACTCCCTCTTTTTTAATAATGAAGAAAAAACCAGCAATAACAACATTAGCGCCAATGGTTGGTTCTCTTTTGTACGTTCACTCAGTATCTCATAATGAAAAATATATTTATGTTTCGACTGCTTTCTCTCTTAACATTTCAGGTCACAAAAAAATCGTTATGTTCGATGTAATAATGAGCTGAGATGAATTTATGAGAAAACCCAAACGACATAATTTTTAAGCATATCCATGAGTTATGTCGGCGTACGTGAGTGTGTGTTGCATCAATGTGTGTAACGAGGTTCATGCATAAATATGTTGTGTGTAGCGTTGAGATATGTTGGGAGATACAATATTTAAAAGATTGCTGGCGTTCATTCGTTTGAATGAAATGAATGAGGCACACACGGTCGCACTCACAATTTTGGTTTTGTTATGACTTTTGCCAATGCTGTCAGTCTGTCCATATGTACGTACGTCTGTCGCTTTGTTATCATTCTTGTTACCGCTTGGTTGGCTGGTCGATTGGTTTGTCGTTGGTGGCAGCGGCGGCGTCATTAGCTCTCTTCACACAAATGAATGCTCTTGATGTCGTTCAGCTCTTCTTAATGATTTCGTTTTCTGATGTGTGCGTGTGTGTCAGTGCTCGCCTCTTGTTGTTGTTTTTATTTAATTTGTGTGAATGTTGTCGTTGTTTGCTTATTGTATGCCTAGCTAATGCGTATCTTTTAGATACTTAATAAGGTTAAATGGAAATTGCAAGTTTTTTCGTTGTTGCTATTTATGTGAGTGTGTGTTGGGTATGAGTAGTTGGTGAGTAAGGTGTTATTGCTGGCTTTGTTGTTAAGTTTGATGTGTTCCTCTAAAAATCCAACAACAAATGATTAGTAAACAATAAAATCATAGTCATAATTTTTCGTTTTCTAGTTTTTTTCTTCTTCAGCAGAAGTCGTTTATGACGACCTATATGTGACTAATAATTTTCATAATTATAAAAAATAAGTAGTACCTATATGGGTTCGAAATTGTTGTGTCAAGAAATGAAATCTTTTTTGATTAAGGCAGAAGCTATTAATAATTTTCGACACTTTTTTCTAAATATATTCTTGAAAAGAATATATATATATATATATATATATATATATATTTCTTAATTCTAAACCTATAGGTAATATCAAATTACAGGCATTCGGATTGGGAAACTGGGGAGCCTTAACATACTGAACATTCAGCGAGACCTTCGGATTCGGGATATTTAAACACATAGAAATACATTGCACATATTCTAGGAAGAATTATTGTATTAAAAAAAGAAATTTGGAATACCAAATTATTGTCACATCGGTGGGAAAGAGTGCTAGAAATACCGAAAATATACTCGGACCCGTAAAGTAATTTTTCGCTCTCCAAGAACCCGTATTGTCAAATTACAGCTACGTAGTTATGGAAATGTGACACAAAATACGGAAAAGGATACCGGAACATTATATGGGGACATTAAATCATTTTTTCACATAGACGTATGTTAACCTCTTATATGTGATTCATCCGGAATATAAAAAATACAGCCATTTCATGGCTGTATAAAAAACATAGACTTGGTTTAATTCAGACCTTTTCTGAACCTATTCATTTTCTTACTTCATCCAAAAAACGGAATGCCAAATTACACCCACTTTGATAGGAAATTCGGCAAAAACTTTCAAAATACCGAAATTTTAGCGTGGATCTTTATATGCAAACTTAAATCCACGCATCTTATGGTCATTCCTTCGCCTCTAATATTTTTTTGATATTTAGGCTTCTTCAATGGTTCCTATGGTCCTACGAAAGACAATCTTCAAAAAAAAATCCACGTTTATTGGGCCATGGGACCTAGGAAAGATATACTTTAAAAAATCCACGTTTATTGGGTTATGGTCCCTATGAAATATATATATATATATATTAAATGTTAAATGTAAACTTTTAGGAAAAATGCTCTCTAAAAATCCACGTTTAATTGACTTTGGGTGCTATGAAAGATATTCTTTAAAAATCCACGCTCACTTGTGTCTGGGTGCTAAGAAAGATATTCATTAAAAATCCACTCTTATTGTACTATAATTCCTTAGGAAGATATTCTTTAAAATCCACACTTATTGGACTATAAGTCCTTATGAAGATATTCCTTAAAATCCACGTTTATTAGTCTCTGGGACCTAAAAAGGATTTTCTTTAAAAACCCACGTCTTTTGGTCTCTGGGAAATAGAAAATTTCTTCTTTAAAAATCCACGTTTATTGGTCTCTGGGAAATAGAAAAAATCTTCTTTAAAAGTCCACGCTTATAGGTCTCTGGGAAATAGAAAAAATCTTCTTTAAAAGTCCACTCTTATTGGTCTCTGGGAAATAGAAAAAATCTTGTTTAAAAATCCACGCTTGTTGGTCTATGACTCCTAGGAAAAATATTCTTTAAAAATCCACGCTTGTTGGTCTATGACTCCTAGGAAAAATGTTCTATAAAAATCCACACTTAATGGGGTATGGATCCTGGGAAAATATTCTGTAAAGTCCTTAAAAATCCAGACCTGTAATAGTTCTTGAAGAAATATTTTTAATGAATCTACATCGCAAATGGACTTCCAAAAATATTATTTTCTAATATTCTGAAAAAGTTCACGTTGCTGGTCCTTCAAAAATATACCTCTCCTATTGGTCCTTAAAAAAATACTCTCCTATAGTTGGTCCTTCAAAAATATTGTGAAAAAATCCTCTCTTATAGTTGGTCCTTCAAAAATATTCTGAAAAAATCCTCTCCTATGGTTGGTCCTTCAAAATATTCTGAAAAAATCCTCTCCTATAGTTCATCCTTCAAAAATATTCTGAAAAAATCCTCTCCTATAGTTGATCATTGATAAAATATTCTTTAAAAAGTCCACGCCTCTAATGGTCCTCAGAAAATATTCTTTAGAAAGTCCACGCCTCTAATGGTCCTCAGAAAATATTCTTTAGAAAGTCCACGCCTCTAATGGTCCTCAGAAAATATTCTTTAGAAAGTCCACGCCTCTAATGGTCCTCAGAAAATATTCTTTAAAAAGTCCACGCCTCTAATGGTCCTCAGAAAATATTCTTTAAAAAATCCACGCCTCCAATGGTCCTCAGAAAATATTCTTTAAAAAATCCACGCCTCTAATGGTTCTCAGAAAATATTCTTCAAAAAAATCCACGCCTGTGATATATCCCTGAAAATATATTCTTTAAAAAATCCATGCTAATAGCTCTTCACGGATATTTCTTTTTTTCAATGCCATTATTGGTTTGAAAAGAAGTGACCTTTTGCTTCCCTAGAACCATGTCTTAAATATATTTTCAAGTCGCTACACAAAATATTTATCTGTATAAACTCGGTCCTAAGTTAGTTAATTTTGGGACCCAACCAGATTTATATGCAATACCAATTATATAACAGATTTTTCATTAGTATATCGAAAATATATTTTATTATAAATGAATTTCACTGTATTTGTTTTAGTTTTCATTTCAAAATTTTTTGCTGTTTTCATTATTCATTTAAACCTGTTTTTTTGTTTTACTATATATTTGTTGTTGTTGTCTTGAAATAATAATGCTGGCTGGCTCAATGGCTGAGTGACTGCCTGGCGCTGTTATTTGTTGTATCTTGCTGCTAATGCCATTGTTGTAGCTGTTGCAGTTGCTGTTGTTATTGTTATATTCGATCTAAGTAATGTGTTTGTATTGTTGTTGTATCTGTTGTCCATGGCGGTAAGTGCTATCATGTTGTTTTATGTCATTCCTTGGCCTCTTGTTGGCCATTGATGTTGCCTTCGTTTCGTGTTGTAGTTGTTGTTGCTGCTTCGACATGCTGCTGCTGCTGCTTTGAAAACTATTACACATTTTTTCTGTGTTTGACTGTTACCAAGCAGCAGCAGCAATTTGATGCAAGTAATCTTTTTAGAAAATATTTTGTTTGTGGGGATTTGATTTGTGGCAAATTTACCCCTTCTCTCTCACACACTCTCCTATTGTGAATTGCGAACACACAAGGAGAATAAGTTAAGCGCCATGAACCACTACTCTCAACCATTTACCAAAAAAAAAAAAATGGAAAAACTCTTTTAGACAAAATCTTCCAAAACAAGCAGAAAAACTTTTCTTTTCCACAAGACGACTAAATTTTGTTTTTGGAAACTTTTTGTTTCTTCATTGTCATCCCTCCCCCATCATCTTCTTTTTCTTTGCTTTATTAAAACATTATCATCAATTCGGTCTTCTATTTGGTCATTATTATGATACGAGTTGTTATTTAGAGATACATACATACATCTATGCATCTCTGTGTGTATATTTGTATGAATTTGTAAGACCATATAATTTTATTTGTACATTTTTTTCTTCTTCGTCGTTGTTGCTCATTTATTTTTATTTTTTTCTGTTTTTTTTTTTTTTTTTTTGAAATGTACCAAACATGTTCACACACACAAAATAACTTCCGGCTGTTTGGTAGTTGTTGCAGTTGGATTTTTTATTCCTTGTTGTATTTATTTTTTTTCTCGTTTGGAATACAGAAAAAATCCGCTCATAATGCAATAATAGTCATATTTAGTTAATACACATATCAAAGTTTGTTTTATTAATTGCACACTTTTTTGTGTATTTGTACACAAAAATGTTTGTTGTTAATTAACTTCTGCAAACATATATCGCAATGAAGTTCGAATGGGAACTTAAATCTGTTGAGGGTATACCATGATGGATGGTCGAATACTATAGAGGAAGTGGTTGGTACAATGGCAGCAAAAAATGTTTTCACTTGAATTTAATAAAAAACAATTCCTGGACCTAACAGTCGTGGATTTTTAAAGAATATTTCTTCAAGAACCCAACAAGGCGTGGAATTTATAAAGAATATTTTTTCAAGAACCCAACAAGGCGTGGATTTTATAAAGAATATTTTTTCAAGGACCCAACAAAGCGTGGGTTTTCTGAAGGATAGGTTTTCAAGGACCAAATATAGGCGTGGATTTTCTAAAGGATAATTTTTCAAGGACCCAACAAGGCGTGGATTTTATAAAGAATATTTTTTCAAAAACCCAACAAGGCGTGGATTTTATAAAGAATATTTTTTCAAGAACCCAACAAGGCGTGGATTTTATAAAGAATATTTTTTCAAAAACCCAACAAGGCGTGGATTTTATAAAGAATATTTTTTTCAAGGCGTGGATTTTATAAAGAATATTTTTTCAAAAACCCAACAAGGCGTGGATTTTATAAATTATATTTTTTCAAAAACCCAACAAGGCGTGGATTTTATAAATATATATTTTTTATTTTTTCAAAGGGCCAAATATAGGCCCAACAAGGCGTGGATTTTTTAAAGAATATTTTTTTAAGAACCCAACAAGGCGTGGATTTTTTCAAGGACCCAACAAGGCGTGGATTTTTTAAAGAATATTTTTTAAGATATTTTTAAAAATATTTTTTCAAGGACCAACATAGGCGTGGATTTTTTAAAGAATATTTTTTCAAGGACCCAACAAGGCGTGGATTTTTTAAAGAATATTTTTTCAAGGACCCAACAAGGCGTGGATTTTTTAAAGAATATTTTTTCAAGGACCCAACAAGGCGAGGATTTTTTAAAGAATATTTTTTCAAGGACCCAACAAGGCGTGGATTTTTTAAAGAATATTTTTTCAAGAACCCAACAAGGCGTGGATTTTTTAAAGAATATTTTTTCAAGAACCAAACAAGGCGTGGATTTTTTAAAGAATATTTTTTTCAAGGACCCAACAAGGCGTGGATTTTTTAAAGAATATTTTTTCAAGGACCCAACAAGGCGTGGATTTTTTAAAGAATATTTTTTCAAGGACCCAACAAAGCGTGGATTTTTTAAAGAACATTTTTTCAAGGACCCAACAAGGCGTGGATTTTTTAAAGAATATTTTTTCAAGGACCCAACAAAGCGTGGATTTTTTAAAGAACATTTTTTCAAGGATGGATTTTTTAAAGAATATTTTTTCAAGGACCCAACAAAGCGTGGATTTTTTAAAGAACATTTTAAAAGAATATTTTTTCAAGGACCCAACAAAGCGTGGATTTTTTAAAGAATATTTTTTCAAGGACCAAATATAGGAGTGGATTGTTTTAAACAATATTTTTTCAAGGACCAAATATAGGCGTGGATTTTTTTAAAGAATATTTTTTTAAGGACCAAATATAGGAGTGGATTTTTTTAAACAATATTTTTTCAAGGACCAAATATAGGCGAGGATTGTTTTAAAGAATATTTTTTCAAGGGCCAAATATAGGCGAGGATTGTTTTAAAGAATATTTTTTCAAGGACCCAACAAGGCGTGGATATTTTTTAAGGACCCAACAAAGCGTGGATTTTTTAAAGAATATTTTTTCAAGGACCCAACAAGGCGTGGATATTTTTTAAGGACCCAACAAAGCGTGGATTTTTTAAAGAATATTTTTTCAAGGACCCAACAAGGCGTGGATTTTTTAAAGAATATTTTTTCAAGGACCCAACAAAGCGTGGATTTTTTAAAGAATATTTTTTCAAGGACCCAACAAGGCGTGGATTTTTTAAAGAATATTTTTTCAAGGACCAAATATAGGAGTGGATTGTTTTAAACAATATTTTTTCAAGGACCAAATATAGGCGTGGATTGTTTTAAAGAATATTTTTTTAAGGACCAAATATAGGAGTGGATTGTTTTAAAAAATATTTTTTCAAGGACCAAATATAGGCGTGGATTGTTTTAAAGAATATTTTTTTAAGGACCAAATATAGGCGTGGGTTGTTTTAAAGAATATATTTCTACAAGAAACACTTCTCCATTTTATTTAGTTTAAATAATTGTCCACAACATTGTAAATTTTCCAATTTGGCTACTATCGCCCTACTTTTTATACCCTTCAACACACAGTGGTACAGGGTATTATGTCTTTGTGCATGTGCTTGTAACAGGCAAATGGAAACGAGATAGACCCATAGTTCCTTTGGGAATATGCATAGAATCACTTTCTGAGTCGATTTATGCATGTCCGTCCGTCCTACTGTCTGTCTGCCCATGTTAAACTGTAAACAAAGTACAGGTCGCATTTATGATCCGATTTGGATGAAATTTGGCACAGCTCATTTGTTTGGCCCAAGGACGAACCCTATTGAAATTGGGAAAAATCAGTTCAGATTTAGATATAGCTCTCATATATATTTTCGTCCAATTTAAGGTAAATGGTGCACCAAAGACCCTATATATCTGTCGATTTGCACGGAATTCGGTATAACGTACTGAATTGAGCCTAGAATGATGTCTGCCAAGTTTCGTGAAAATCGGTCCAGATTTAGATATAGCTCTTATATATAGTTTCGTCCGATTTCATGTAAATGGTGCACCAAATTCCCTATATATCTTTCGATTTGCACCAAATTTGGCATAACGTACTGAATTGAGCCTAGAGTGATGTCTGCCAAGTTTCAAGAAAATTGGTTCAGATTTAGATATAGCTCCCATATATAGTTTCGTCCGATTTCATGTAAATGGTGCACCAAAGTCCCTATATATATTTTTCGATTTGCACGAAATTCGGCATAGCGTACCGTACCAAGTTTCGTGAAAATCGTTTGAGATATAGCTCCCTTATATATTATCGATTGATTTTAAGTAGTTGACGCACCAAGGAACCAATGGGCTGATAGGAACAAAACGTACTGAAATTAACCTGAATTAACCTAACCTGTGACAAGTTTCGTTGAAATCGCTTCATAGTTGATTTAAGCTTCCATATATATTTTCGCCCGATTTTAAGTAAATGATGCATCAAACTCCTCATGTTTGCCAGAATGACATGACATTGTCCACAACGTACAAAATTGAGCATAGAATTACGTAGCTGCGTTTTCTAGAAATACAGACATAGCCCAACGGATGACCTATTTATATTTGTTTGAAGTCGATTTACATACTTTTGTCCCATTGTAACAAACGTCGTTTCACATTTTGATAAATATCATATATTTTATTTCATCCAATTTCATGTTAATAGTCCTATTTAATATACCCATAGTGGTGAAGGGTATCATATAGTCGGCCCCGTCCGACTTTACTATTTTCCGTACTGGTTTGTTTTCACTTTACAACATTTAAAACTGAGATCATAGCACAGGGTATTGCATTGTATAGCAGCACTATGCCTAATTAATGTCATTGTGAGCATAGTTACAGCTATATTCATGCATACATACATACCTACATATACCTATATCTATGTATATAAAATAAATACACTTACCAACACTTAGCATGAATATCCAATGTAACGTTCAGGCAGCATTCATAGATTCCGACATTCCAACACAACATTCAACATTTTGTTATATGTACGTTCTCGTATGTTTGTTTGTATGTATGAATGGTGTAAGTACACTCTGCATAGGGAATACACTTGCTATTATGGCTGTTGTAACGTTGGCCCTGTTTCAGTTTGACTGACATTATAGCGCAACCAACCCTAAAATTACAAAAGAAAAAAATGTAAAAATAATGGAAAACAAACTTGAAAAGTGAAACAGAAATTGAAAGATAATTTTTAAAATTTATACTTTTTCTAACAACAATGTAAGAAGGTAAGTGGTAATGCTTGAAAAAATATTCTTTAAAAAATCCAAGCCTATTGTGGTCGGAGGAAAAATATTCTTAAAAAAATTCACGCCTATTGAAACCTTTAAAAAATATTTTTAAGCAGTGAGGATAGTTCAAAAGTCGAACGGGGCCGACTATATGATACCCCTCACCACTTTGGGTACATTCAAGAGATATTAGTATCTACAATATCCTATAGATAAAACAGACATAGAATATTTTGAGGACTATTGAGATGGAATCGGGCGAAATTAAATGTGTTATCTAGATAGCTATTTTAACCTATTGAAAAACCCCCATAAACATACCATTCTGAAATCGATGAAAATTGTATGTCAAACGGGCAGATTTGGATTCTTAGGTGTACCATTTGTATGAAATCGACAAAAATTATGTATGGGAGCTATAAATAAACACATGGAACTAATTGAGCAACCGTTGAATACACCATTTGTTTTTGTTATCACTCTAAAGTCAATTTAATGTCCTCTGCCAAATTTCGTGTAAATCGAAAAAACATAAGCCCTTCGGCGCACTATTTACTTAAAATCTAACAAAAAAATATATAAAACATATATCAAAATCTGAACCGATTTCAACAAACCATAGCACACATCATATTTCCCCAATAGCATTCGCTATGCAAAATTTTGTCCCAATCGGACAAATATTGGTAGTTTGGTACACCTAAAATCGGACGAAACTATATATGGAAGCTATAACTAAATCTGAACCGATTTTAACAAAACTTTGCAGACATCAGTCTGCAAAGTCAATCGGACAAATATTGGACATTTTGTGCATCATTCACCAAAAATCGGACCAAACTCTATATGGGGGCTATATCTAAATCTGAACCGATTTTAACAAATCTTCGCATACACCAATCTAGACCTAATTAAGTACTATGTGCAAAATTTTGTCTCAATCGGACCAATATTGGAAGTTTGGTGAACCATTCACCAAAAATCGGACGAAACTCTATATGGGAGCTATATCTAAATCTGAACCGATTTTAACAAAACTTGGCATACACCAATCTAGACCTAATTCAGTACTATGTGCAAAATGTTTTCTCAATCGGACCAATATTGGGAGTTTGGTGCACCACCATTCACCAAAAATCGGACAAAAGAACCGATTTTAACAATACTTCGCATACATAAATATGGACCTGATTCAGTACGCTGTGCAAAATATTGTCCCAATAGGATACATATTGGGAGTTTGGTGCATCATTCAACAAAAATCGCACGAAACTCTATATGGGAGCTATATCTAAATCTGAACCGATTTTAACAAAACTTGACATACACCAATCTAGACCTAATTCAGTACTATGTGCAAAATTTTGTCTCAATGGGACCAATATTGAGAGTTTGGTGCACCATTCACCAAAAATCGGACGAAAGCCTATATGAGAGCTATATCTAAATTTGAACCGATTTTAACAAAACTTAGCATACGTAAATATGGACCTTATTCAGTACGCTGTGCAAAATATTGTGCCAATCGGACACATATTGGGAATTGGTGCATCATTCACATAAAATCGGATGAAACTATATATGGGAGCTATATCTAAATCTGAACCAATTTCAATAAGGTTCGTCCTTGGGCCAACTAAGTGAACTGTGCCAAATATCATCCAAATCGGATCATAAATGCGAACTGTACTTTGTTCACAAAAGTACATGGACGGACGGACAGACAGACGGACATGCATAAATCGACTCAGAAAGTGATTCTATGCATATTCTCAAAAGGAACCATGGGTCTATCTCTATTCCTTTTGCCTGTTACAAGCATATGCACAAAGACATAATGCCCTGTAGCACAGTGTGGTGAAGGGTATACAAATACACGGCTATAATAGGAGTTGAAGAAATATTTTTTAAAAATCCACGCCTATAATAGGGCTTGGAAAAATAATATATTTGATTCTTATTTTTTTAAATTCCCTCCTATGTTGTTGTTTGAAAAAAACAGGTAGTAGATAAAATGCGAAAATTATGCCACGATTCAACGATTCGATTGATTTATAAAATCAATATAATTTTCATAATTGTTTAATTGACGTATATTTTCCAATACCGTTCAGGGTTATGTTTTTTTTTTAATTTTTAACTGGTGTTTAAAATGTGATCGCCGGAAACCCCATTGTTTTACATAAATTATCAGTCAGTCAGTCGTCAACGCTAAACGTAAGCATATTTTTTTGCTTGCTAGCTGCTTGCCTGGGTTGTTTATTTGTTTGTGCTTGTGACGTTATTCAGCAAGGGAAATACCACAATATTCCCCTCCCCCACCCAATTCGAGGGGGAAACCAACTCGTTACTTTGTGTCAATACAACAATGTAAGTTGGTCGGTTAGTTGGTTTGGCGGCGAGACCCCGACTAGTAGTTTTGCATGATGATGGTGGAGTTAAATCACAAAAGCATATTATCCGCATTTAAATGTCTCAAAACTCAATTAGCCTTCGAGCGATCAGTCAGTCAGTGAGCCAGTCATTGAGGCAAACATTCACAACAGTGACAACGAGAACTCCAACGATTTGTGACGACATAAAAACCGCACACACACAAATGGGCAAAACTGAACGAAATAAAAAAAGAAGAAGACGACAAATACGAAGCCAAGAGGCAAATCAGCAAAACCACAACAAAAATAACTTTAAATAAATAATTTTCAAAAAAAATCAAATAAACAAAAATAACAACTAAAGTATCAAATTGTTAAGAAGACCAGCTAACCAGTCAAAAAAAAAACAAAAAGAAACACTGGAACTGAGTGAGGGCATTTTTGTGCAGTGGCGGCAGCACCAGCCGAAGTTAAATGAAATAAACTCACATCATATTCAACAAAATAAACAACAACCACAGAACTACGCTGGCAGCGTAGACAGGCAGCAGCAATAACTAATAAATCCAAACAAAAGCCGAACAGAAAATCTGAAAAACCCCTCAGACCTCAAAAGTGGTAGAGAAAAAAATAAACCGAACCAAGCAACAACGATAACAACAGCCACCACGACCAGCCACCAGACTACTGAAGACAATGTTTAGCCAAAACAGAAACTAAAACAACAACAACAGCGAAAAAAAAACCAAATGGAATGGAATTTCCGATTTTATTTAGAGAAGGTTTCCCAACACCCTCTCCCGACTCCAAAGTGCTTTCAACGACATCACTGGTCAAAAGCAGCAAAATTTTTCTGTTCGGTATTGGAACTCTAGTCAACCAAGCCAAGCCAACAACTATTCACCGGCCATCATAACCAGCACCAATGGAGAGGACAGCAATGAGGCGACGACGTGCTTTTGGGGGGCATTATCAACACCAGGCCAGTGTTGTACTGCACTTACATGCAGTCCTCAGTGGGGCCAACGAAATCAAGGACGGGAGTAAAGTAGTTGACGGGCAGAGGGGTGTTAGAGAATATATACCCGTCATCTATTGAACGGAACACTTCTAAAACAAAATATTCTATATAATAAAAAAGCAACAACTTTAAATGAAAAGCATACAGAAAATGAAACTGAAGCTGTTTGAGAAGAAAAAAAAAACAACAACAGCAAAATGAAACAAAAAACGCATACAAAAGGAGAATGAAATGAAAATCACTACTGAAACAAATGAAGAACTCCAAACATACGCCGACGACACCCGCCAACAATAAATGTCTTTACTGGCTGGCTGACTGACTGGTTGGTTGTCCAGCACGCTGGATGGCTGGCTGATTGTGACTGAGTAATCAGGTCTTTTGTTGTTGTTATTTTTGCTCTTCATTGTGTGTTATATATGTATGTATATATGACAGATACAGTGACTAAATGATGGACTCATTTTCTCCAGAACAAAACAAAAAAGCAACAACAACGATTTTGCGTATACTTTTCATTTTTTTATTCGGACTAAGAGGGTTTGGCTTTGAGAAACGTTTACAGAATATGGGAATGGCAAGAAAATTAAATAATATCTTTAAAAAATCAGTCTTACGTTGGAAGAAACTTCCCTATGTCTCTGAACAATACCGTAAAATATTCTTTGTAATTCCACGTAATTCCAAATATTATTTAAAAATCCACGTCTGTATCACTGAACGAACCTCCAAAAATATTATTTGAAAATCCACGCCTAAGAACCAGAACCACAGTCCACAAATATTATTTGAAAATCCACGCCTAAGAACTAGAACCACAGTCCAAAAATATTATTTGAAAATCCGTGGCTTAGACCCGGATCTACTCTCCAAAAATATTATTTGAAAATCCATGGCTTAGACCCGGAACCACTCTCCAAAAATCTTCTTTGAAAATACACGCCTAAGACCCGGAACCACTCTCCAAAAATCTTCTTTGAAAATCCACGCCTAAGAACCAGAACCACAGTCCACAAATATTATTTGAAAATCCACGCCTAAGAACTAGAACCACAGTCCAAAAATATTATTTGAAAATCCGTGGCTTAGACCCGGATCTACTCTCCAAAAATATTATTTGAAAATCCATGGCTTAGACCCGGAACCACTCTCCAAAAATCTTCTTTGAAAATCCACGCCTAAGACCCGGAACCACTCTCCAAAAATATTCTTTGAAAATCCACGCCTAAGACCCTGAACCACTCTCCAAAAATATTCTTTGAAAATCCACGCCTAATACCCGGAACCACTCTCCAAAAATATTCTTTGAAAATCCGCGCCTAAGACCCTGAACCACTCTCCAAAAATATTCTTTGAAAATCCACGCCTAAGACCCTGAAACATTCTCCAAAAATATTCTTTGAAAATCCACGCCTAGGACTCAGAATGGCCTTCAAAAAATTCTTTAAAACTTCACACCTATACGTCTGTAAGAAAGAATATTTTTTTCAAGGACCACCACAGGCGTGGATTTTTGGGTCCTCAAAAATCCATTCTTTAAAAAATCCACACCAACCAATTTTGAAGATTTTTTTTCTATGCATTACCCAACTTCCCATCATTCCAAACAAACAACCCTCTGTTGCCTTCGATACAACAATGAACTAATAAATGCAATGATTAAAAAACTATTTGTTTCTAACCATTTGAGATCGAAAGGTTTTTTTCACTTTGTGTGTTTTTTTCTTTTGCTTCTTTATTTTATTCGTCTCCTTTGCTGATATCAGCAGAAAAAAATACGCCGAGATTTCTTTTTGATGTTTTCGATTGTTGTTGCTGCTGCTGTTGATGTTGTTGTTGCAGTTTCTAATGTTGTTGTGTGGTAATATGAAACGGCCTTATTCCTGCCAAAGCACTAAACTGCACACAAAGGTATCAGAGTATCGGCGGCATCATTTGCCGTTATTGTCTTCGTTAGCAAAGCAGCATCAACTAGTGGTAGTAGTAATCATAATAACAACAACAACAGCAAAACATTAAGTAAGGCACTGTAAAAACAAGCTAAATGCAGATAACTCTCAAAAGGCATCGAAACTATAACCAACCACACTCAGTAGTAGTTTCTCAGTTACTAATATAGATGGTACAAACAAACAAATATAGATACCAGCAGAAATACATACATACAAACACACTGACGTACAAACACATCACGGTACAAACAAAGCTAAAAGAAGAACTCAAAACATTATAATATTCACAAGATACATGGATAGTGTATTTAGATATTCACACATACACTCATATGCTGTGCTAAGGTGAATGAGTGCATTTACGGTTTCATGAAGGAATGGCAAGCAGGCAGGAAGGAAGGACGTCTCTATACCTTCATAGCTGGATGGCTGGGTTAGCTAGCAAATAGCATGCAAACTTTTGTTGGGTGTTTCTTATTTTGGCATCTCAAACTAAGGTAGACAAGTAAGTAACTGCGACAACTCTACGCCAGGCAGTTCATATGAAGTTTGTGCTGATACAGAAGATGGCGATGCCAATGACCATGGTGAGGATGACGATGATGACGACAAGGTTTTTGTGTCGATGATGATGAGGAAATCTAAGCATAATAAAGAAACAAAAACAATTGTAACTTAACGGTACAGTGGTATCGCAAAATAACAATTGACCTAACTATGAGAAAAATATATTACGTCCTTTAGAAAATATTATTCAAAAATACAGGCTTAAGGTCAAAATGTGCTTAGACAATATTTTTCAAAACATCCATGTTTAAAATTTCTAAAAAATATTTTTTTAAAAAATCTACGAAAATATTCTTTAAAATATTTACGATTATTGCTCTAAAGATCCTTTAAAAAATACTCTTTAAAAATCAACAATTACTTCTCTAAAGAACCTTTAGAAAATATTCCTCAAAAATCCACGTTTATTGGCCTAAAGATCTTTTAGAAAATATTTGTTAAAAATCAACGTTTAATAGTCTAAAAATCGGCCTTTTTTTGCCTAAAGTTTCTGTAGAAAATATTCTTCAAAACATCCACGTTTAAAGTTCTAAAGGTCCTTTAGAAAATATTCTGAAAAGAAATCAATTTACAAAATATTATTTAAAAAATCTACGATTATTGCTCTAAAACATCCACGCTTAAATTTAGAAATATTATTTAGAAAATATTCTCAAACAATATACGCCTATTGGTCTGAAGATCCTTTAGAAAATATTCTTAAACAATCCACGCCTATTGGTCTGAAGATCCTTTAGAAAATATTCTTCAACAATCCACGCCTTTAGGTCTGAAGATCCTTTAGAAAATATTATTCAACAATCCACGCCTTTAGGTCTGAAGATCCTTTAGAAAATATTCTTAAACAATTCACGCCTATTGGTCTGAAGATCCTTTAGAAAATATTCTTAAACAATCCACGCCTATTGGTCTGAAGATCCTTTAGAAAATATTCTTAAACAATCCACGCCTATTGGTCTGAAGATCGTTTAGAAGATATTCTTAAACAATCCACGCCTATTGGTCTGAAGATCCTTCAGAACCATATGTTGGTCCTCGAAAAAACCTTTTAAAAAATCCACGCCTTTGGATAGTCCTTGAAAAAATCTTTTAAAAAATCCACGCCTTTGGATAGTCCTTGAAAAAATCTTTTAAAAAATCCACGCCTTTGGATAGTCCTTGAAAAAATCTTTTAAATATTGGTCTGAAGATTCTTTAGAAAATATTCTTAAACAATACACGCCTATTGGTCTGAAGATTAGAACCCTATGGTGTTTCTCGAAGAAATCTTTTAAAAATTCCACACCTTTGGATAGTCCTTGAAAAAATCTTTTAAAAAATCCACGCCTTTGGATAGTCCTTGAAAAAATCTTTTAAAAAATCCACGCCTTTGGATAGTCCTTGAAAAAATCTTTTAAAAAATCCACGCCTTGGATAGTCCCTGAAATATAATAAAAAAATCCCCGTTTATAACGAATCCTTAAAAAACTCCATCCACTGTATCACCCTGCGTTCGGAAGAAAAATAACCGAAAGGGAACTACAAATATATTCAGTTACCTTACAGATTGTTTGTTGTCGACCTAAGGGACGTGTATGGATGATGGTGGTGTTCGACGGGGTACACCATGAAATGCAATGTGTTTCCCTGAAACTTGGTTCTCGTTTGTTACTTTACGTGTTCATAGGGGCCAAGCAAACAATCGAACCAAATCCAAATCAACTCCGGCAACCAACCAAACAACAACAACAAAAGACTACAAAGCAATAACAATAGCAATGGTAAACAAGAACAACAGCAAAAACAAAAAACAACAACATTAGCAGCACCAATATCATGGTGGAAAAAATTATACAAGGTACTGAATAAGCAATGTACTCGTCGTCGTCGCAACTAGCTCGTAAATGTACGACTAAAAACTACCTTTGAACAGCCACGAATTGACGACGAATTTTGTATTGTTGCTGTTTTCATTGCGACCATCAGGCACAGCCACTCAGTCAGTCAGCCAGCCATCCAGCTAGGCAGCCACAGTCAGGCCAGTCTTAAAGGTTTACTTTCCATGGCACAAAAAAAAAATCCATAAAACTCCAATATCTGTTGGATATAAAACAATCACACGCACTAAGCCAGTCAGGCTGTCAGCCAGCCAGCCATTCAGCAAACAGTTTCATACGCAGCCAGCAAAAGCAGCCGAATGAACACACCACCATCAAATTGACATACAGACCGAGGAAAGATCTAAGCTGAGGAAAAGTAATACCGAAGAGAAGACAGACGGACACACATTTAAGACATTTGGTAGTACATGTGAGTGAGCGTAACGTTTATACTTGTCCGTCCATTTATTCCTATGTCCGTCCAGCCGTCCGTCCGTCCGTCCCTCTTTTTGTGTGTACGTATTGCAAGTGAATTTATGGTCTTGATAACAACACATAACACTGGCGGCTCACACCGCAGTCAACATACATACAGACAAACAATATACAAGCTGTATAGGCTCTCTGTCCGTCCGCCTGTCAAATACACACAGCAACAATGGCCGACTGGAGAGTTTTGGCTGGCAAAACTTAAAAGTAGGCTTTTTGTTCAATTAACGGTTATACCGTTTAATTTATCTTTAACCCCAAACTTATGAAATCTTGTTTAGGGTTATGACCAAGCACTGGCAGCATACGAAACGAAGCGAACGAATGAAGTGAACTGAACCGGCATACCAACCGACGGACGGGCAGCACGACCACCCGCAATGATGTATTCCTTAATTTAATGGCATCATATTACCAGAATCCGTTAGGAGTTTATTCTTTACAACAATGTACTTGTCGAAGTTATTTATTTATTACTTAGCAGCTGTAATTAACCAAAGAGGGTTGCTGTGATGGCGTTAGGAGGGATAGAGTGACCTGCATTACACCGATATTGACTATTACATATTTAGCTGGCTTGTTACAGTACGGTTGTTCATAAGCCGAGCTTAAAAAAGAAATCCAAGCGCGTCGGTCTTATGCACAAATCCACCAATTTGGAAGACCATGTTCCGAGATGTTGTATTCTACTTGGTCTTTCCATCTAATTCGTAGCCTTCACTTCTACGGGAACCATCAGTAGGTTCGCTTTTATATGCCTTTTTAGCTGGGGCATTCTCATTCATTCGCACAACATGTCCTAGCCACCATAGTCGCTGCAGCTCAATACAACTGACTATGTCGATGTACGCGTATAAATTGTAAAGCTCGTGGTTCATTCGACGTCGATATTCACCGTCGACGCAGATCTTTCGAAGAATTTTTCTTTCAAACACACCAAGAGCTGCCTCATCTGCTTGAGCAAGTACCCATGCTTCAGATCCATATAATAGCACGAGTAGTATCAGCGTCTTGTAAAGTGTGAGTTTGGTCTGGCGGGAGGTGGTCTTGTTTCTAAACTGCTTACATAGACCATAGTAGCATCTGTTGGTAAATTACAATCCTTCTCCGAATTTCAAAACTGATGTCATTCGTTTTATTTATGGTGATACCAAAGTATATAGAATCTTTAACTACCTCGAAGCTGTAGTGCTCAAGTTCCACAGTTGGTTCGAGTCTACTGGACGTCTTGCGCGTTGATATCATCAGCTTGGTCTTCTCGCCGTTTACTGCCAGACCCACTTTGGCAGACTCCTTCTCAATTTGTTCAAAGGTGGCTGCTACCGCTCGCAATGTTCGACCCATTAACATGTGTTGTTTGGTGTACAGAGTGCCATTTCTGTTCACCTTTGCGTCTCGTATGACCTTTTCCAGGAGGATGTTAAAAAGATCACACGACAAACTGTCACATTGTCTGAATCCTTGTTCAGTATTGAAGGGCTCCGATAGGTCCTTTCCTACTTTAACTGCTGACCTTGTGCCACTTAAAGTTATCCTGCATAGTCGTATTAATTATGCAGGGATGCCGAACGTAGACATAGCTTTAAACACCTCTGAACGGATAGGGTTGTCGAATTCGGCTTTGTAGTCGACAAATAGGTGGTATGTGTCGATGTGTTTTTCGTGGGTCTTTTCCAGGATTTGGCGCAGAATGAAAATCTGGTCAATGGTGGATTTGTCAGATCTGAAACCGCATTGGTATGGTCCAATGATGTCATTGACCATTGGCTTCAGTCGTTCACACAGCACACTGGATAGCACTTTATATGCGATGGAAAGGAGACTTATACCTCTATAGTTGGCACCTATCGTATTGTCTCCTTTTTTGTGCACGGGACACAGGATGCTGAGGTTCCAATCATTGGGCATGCATTCCTCTAACCAAATTTTACTAATCAGTGCATGGTCCTGACCGGCATCTGGCCACCAGTCTTGAATAGTTCGACTGGTAACCCATCGGCTCCTGCTGCTTTATTGTTCTTGAGCCGATTAATTGCTATCCTGGCCTAATCTTGGCTACGTGGTATACACTCTATACCATCATCTCTTATTGGTTCTGGGGTATCTTCTTCATCGCCACTATTACCAGATACCAGAAGCTTTTCAAAATGCTCCTTCCCGATCCTCAACACGCTGTCTGTATTTGTCACCAGGTTTCCTTCTTCATCTCTACAGGAGGATGTGCCTGCACCTGCAAAGCCTTCGGTTTGGTGTTTTGCTCGTTGGTAAAATTTCCGGACTTCATTCTGACTCCTGTACATTTCGATTTGCTCACGCTCACCTTTTTCTTGTTCTTTCTTCTTGTTTCTCCTCCATTCTTTTCTCCCGATAATTCTCCATCACGTTACGAGTTGATACTGTCTGCAGGGTTGCCCTATACGCTGCGTTTTTCACATCAGTAGCATTACGACATTCCTGATCGTACCATGGGTTTCTTGGTGGTGGTCTTTGGTACCCAAGTGTTGATTTTGCTGCAGTTTGTAGGGAGTGGGCAATTCTTTGCCATTGTGCTTCTATACTATTATCGGGACAAGAAGTGCTATCTTCAAGCATGTGAACGGAGTAAGCCTCGGCTACCTGTTGATTATTAACGTCCGGTTAATAATCAAAACCACTTAAAATCTTAACGAAATTGAACAAAAAAAATATCTTAAAAAATCCACGCCTTTTTATAGACCCCGATAAAAATATCTTAAAAAAATCCACGCCTTTTTATAGTACCCGAAAAAATATCTTAAAAAATCCACGCTTTTTTGTAGTCCCCGAATAAAATATCTTAAAAAATCCACGCCGTTTTTAGTCCTCGAAAAAAATATCTTAAAAAATCTACGCCATTTTATAGTCCCCGAAAAAAATATTTTAAAAGATCCACGCCTTCTTAAAATCCTTGTTGTAGTCCAGAAAACATATTGTTGATCAAAACTCTTGCTACCTCTTTCTTTCGCCCAAAGATAAGGCGATAAATTCGAATGAGATCAACTTGTTGACAAAATAACAACAGTCCCGCAAAAAGAGCAACTGAAACGGTAACAACAAGTATCTCGAAATGACAAAACATCAATAAAACACAAACAAATGTAATCAAGATTCAGCTTAGTTGTTTATCCTCCGAATATAAATACCGACAGTAAATCCCCAAAACAGAAAAAAAAATCAAAAAATCACAGTAAAAAAATCTCCAAAAACATAAAATGAAGACGAGACAAAAATAAAACAAAAGCAACACCAACAAAAATTAAGAAATCCCAATCATAAAAAATACAAATTCCGAATGCTAACGTAGCCAAACAAATCTTTTAAATAACAGCGTGAAGATACTCTCGACTTAACACTTTACTTACGCGCCCGGCACAAAGTCCGTGAATGTCGGTTTGAGGTTTTGGGGGTCGGTTTTGTTTTTTCGGTGATTTAGGAGACAAGCGAAGAGGAGCAGCAGCAGCAACAATTGCAACTGCGACAAGAGCCTGACAAGAGTTATAATAAACAAAACGAATATGGAAAATGAAGCCTCGATGCTAACACCAGCAACAACAACAACGACGACGACATTGACGCCGTTTCGAAACTGAAAAAAGAAACTTTTATTTTTTGTGGCATGAGAAGTTGCAAGTTGTATATTTGTATGATGATATGTATGCGCGTGTATGTTTGTCGGTTTTTATATGGCATTTTATGAGCGCGTGTTAAGATTCCCTGAAATACAATTTTCAGTTTAGCGCAGCGCAAAATATACGGAATTATACTGGCAAACAGATGGACAGGCCTGCCTGCCTGCCTCTACGTCGTCTGTATCCTCCGTGAACATATGCACACGACATTTGTAGCTTCGGCCCCCATCTCTCTCTCCTCTTTTTCACATTTTTCCAGTACTCACTTACATATATACATACGTAGAGATATGTGTGGCATAGAATTTCTACGGATCTGAAAATTGTGATGGTTTTACAACTAAATGTTTGTTGATTTGTTCGAGTATTACGTCGTTATAATGCAGAGAGAGGGCTCGTCGTACTGAATTTGGTTGAATGTGTGTCTATGTGTGTGTGTGTGGGGGTAATAGTTGACTCGCGTGCTGATTATATTCACACTCGTCGTTAGTCTTCGAGCCGCACATATATATCTACAACAACTGTGGTTGACAGCTTTAGAGGACAGTGGGTTCAAAAATCACAAGGATTTTTTTTTGTGCCTGGAAATTTTTTTTTTTTTTTAATATTGTTTGCAAGGGCTATCCGAAGACGTGGATTTGTTTTAATATTTTTTCAAGGGCTATCCGAAGGCGTGGATTTTTTTGAATGTTTTTTTTTCAAGGGCTATCCAATTTTTTAATATATTTTTAAGGGCTATTTTTGGTTTTTTTAATGTTTTTTCAATGTCCTCAATAGGCTTAACAAATATTGCGCCCAACGAGGTGCACAAATATGTTTGGTATAAAGGATTACATTAATGCAAGCTCTCAATAATAAATAACATTTAAAAAAGAATTATGGATATTACCCTAGTTGGGCGCCACTCTCTTTTTACGTTTACTTTTCCTCTAAAAAAATCCACTGTGTCGATCGATAAAAAAAAACGTTACATAGTTCCGTGACAGTGTGTCTCTATGACAGTATTACACACTGCGCCATGCCATGTAAACTCTTTGACAAGCAACTGAGTCTCTGGAGTGGCACTAGTTATAATGCGGGTACGAGAGTCCAAACTACAGCTACTACTCACGCTACTCAGTGTTGCTTCCTTCCACAGGCAGACACACACAGACTACCCATGGACAAATCTATAGAAAAAAACACTGTAGGTCCCTTCTTTCCTTTTGCAGCTAATTGACTGTCGGGGTTTTTGGTGTTTGCTCTAGAAGCTTTGCTTGGAAATTTTCATACATTTGCTGAACAGTGTCGTTGATTCTTTTTTTCCTCTTCTATATTTTACTCAATTTAAGCTTCGCCATTACCTCAACCTCCCCACTTGCCGTATTTATTCGTCCATTGTGGATATAAAAAAAAGAATAACAATGAAAGCAAAAAAAAGATACATCAGATCTAAAGACACGCGGAGATACAGACAGACATACCTTCATATATACATTTTTTTATTTTAGTAGGTTGGGTTCGACGTCATCATCATCATTGTCGAAGCCGATGGCCGTTGTCGTCGTTGTTGCTGTCGCACATTTGTGAACTTATAAAACAGATGTATGAATTGGTCACTCATTTATCGGCTTACACATGCTTATAGGCGACTTTTTGGGCAACAACTTACAGCCGGACTCCAACAAAAACAAAAAAAAACACCATATTAATATACATACAAACAAATGCGAACTGATAATGACACACATATATACATAAAAATAACGAAAGCAAAAACAACCACATTGCCAGCGAAAAAGAACAACTCCATAGTCATTTTTATTTCAAAAGCTCTGCCAACCATACCCAGTCAGAGAAACTTATGTTTGTATGTCGTCTGTATGTATGTATGTTATACAGAACGAAAGAAAATTATTCGTACGCTGTGGTTTTATTTAGTCAATCATATTATACGATAATTTTATGGTATTAAAACATTTACGAGGCTAATTTTCACAAAATAAGAAACGGGATTCGAAGTAAACTTTTTTGGTTTATTTGTAGCCCCATGCAAATGAGGATATATAAACTGCGATCTTAAAGGTGTATCTTCTAAATTTAGACCCCAAGTATCTTTAGACCAGTCCACTTTCATACAGTTAGGGTTCGACGTCTAAATTAAATATTCGGTAGGTAGTTTGGGGAAGAAATCCATTATGAAAATGTCGATAAAATCGGAGAAATGATCGAAGTTAGCTGTCGTAAGATCGTCCAGGAGCTAAAAATCAACCATAAAACTGTTTAAACCATTTACACTTTGGGTACCAAAAGAACAGTTCATAGTTACAATATCCATTAGATAGGATAGACGTATCATCATTGAAATGGAATCGGACGAAATTATGAAAAATTGAATGTCAAATACCGAGCAAAATATGTATAAGATCTATATATAAATGGACTTATTGGAACAACCGTGGCATCCACTATTTGGTATGTTGCAACACAGTGCGATGTCCAAAATTTATCTCAACACAAAATCCAATACACGTACACTAATTGGTCCTAAGCGGACATCGGATGAAAATATGTATGGAAGCTATATCTAAGTCTGAAAAGCGAACAGACATAGGCTCCTCCATATGCACCATTTGTATAAAATCGGACAAAAATATATGAGTGAGCTAAATCTACATCTGAATCGATTTCAATAACAAATAGAAAAAGATCTATCTATGTGACTAAAATTTAAATCTGAACCGATTTCAAACTTAACCCAAGCATTGTAGACTAAATTCCATACCCTCTGCAACGTTTCGTGAATATTGAACAAACATAGACTCCTCGATGCGCCATTTACATAAAATCGGACGAAAATATATATGGCAGCTATATCTAATCTGAACCGATTTCAACAAAATTTCGTGGACGTCAACCTGCAGCAATTTTAGGACACTTTGCAAAACTTTGTATAAATCGGACAGACATTGACAGTACCACCATTTATATAAAATCAGAGGGAACTATATATGGGAGCTATATCTGAATCTGAACCGATTCCAACAAAACTTCACATAATCTGCCTAAATTTCACTATTTGGTGCTTTCTTTCCATAAAATCGGACGAAACAAAACTTCACATACATCAATTTGGACCTAATTCAGTAATCTGCGTAATCGGACCAATATTAGCAGTATGGTGCTACATTTATATAAAATCGGACGAAACTATATATGGGAGCTATATCTAAATCTGAACCCATTTCAACAAAACTTGGCATATATCAATCTAGACCTAATTCAGTACTCTGTGCAACATTTTGTCTCAATCGGACCAATATTGAAAGTTTGGTGCACCATTCACATAAAATGGGGCTATATCTAAATCTGAACCGATTTCAACAAAACTTGGCATATATAAATCGAGACCTAATTCAGTACTCTGTGCAAAATTTTGTCTCAATCGGAAGAATATTGGGAGTTTGGTGCACCATTTACATAAAATTTGACGAAACTATATATGGGAGCTATATCTAAATCTGAACCCATTTCAACAAAACATGGCATATATCAATCTAGACCTAATTCAATACTCTGTGCAACATTTTGTCTCAATCGGACCAATATTGGGAGTTTGGTGCACCATTTACATAAAATAGGAGGAAACTATATCTAAATCTGAACCGATTTCAACAAAACTTCGCATATATCAATCTGGACCTAAGTCTGTACTCTGTGCATAATTTTGTCTTAATCGAACCAATATTAGCAGTATGGTGCTGTATTTAACTAAAATCGAGCCAAAATATATATGGGAGCTATATCTAAATCCGAACCGATTTCAACAGTACTCTATGAAAAATTGTGTCTCAATCGGAACAATATTGGCTACTATATATGGATCTGAACCGATTTTCTTCAATTCATTTTGCCTGTTACAAACATATTCACAAAGATATAATACCCTGTACCACAGTGGGGTGAAGGGTATAAATAGAATGGATCGAATTTCCATCTGCGAACCCTTGGCCAAACGGAATGAGATAGATCCATTTCTTAAACGGATGGTGACAGGAGATGAGAAATGGATCACATACGATAACCATGTGCAAAACGGTGGTCAAACCAAGACTAACGGCCAGGAAGGTTCTGCTATGCATTTGGTGGGACTGGAAGAGGATTATTTATTATGAGATGCTTCCATGAGAGAGGCATTATGAAGTTACCTTTAAAATAGCAACAAATAATGCGACAAAAATGTCCAAATCGGACATTCCGAAGCATGTTAAATAAAGTGCTATATTTCATATAAAAAATTGATTTATTTTTTTCCAACTTAATATTTGAACGGGCGGACATACTTAAATCGACTCAGGAAGTGATTCTATACATACTCTCAAAAGGAACCATGGGTCTATCTCTATTCATTTTGCCTGTTGCAAACATATGCACAAAGACATAATACCCTGTACCACAGTGTGGTGAAGGGTATTAATAGCATGGATCGAATTTCCATCTGCAAAGCCTTGTCCAAACGGAATGAGGTAGGCCCATTTCTTAAACGGATGGTGACTGGAGATGAGAAATGGATCACATACGATAACCGTGTTCAAAACGGTGGCCAAACCAGGACTAACGGCCAGGAAGGTTCTGCTATGCATTTGGTGGGACTGGAAGAGGATTATTTATTATGAGTTGCTTCCATATGGCCTAACGCTAAATTCTGATCTCAGAAACGGCCAGAATTGGTCAACACGAGAGGTGTCGTACTCCATCAGAACACACATCTACAGACATACAGTCCGGACTTGGCACCAAGCGATTATAATATTTTTCTTGCATTTCAAAATTTATTTAATGGTAAAAAATTGGTATCTCGGGGGGATTGTGAAAATCGACTACTAGAGTTTTTGCAAATAGAGAGCAGGACTTCTATGAGAGAAGCATTATGAAGTTACCTTTAAAATAGCAACAAATAATGCGACAAAAATGTCCAAATCGTACATTCCGAAGCATGTTAAATAAAGTGATATATTTCATATAAAAAATTGATTTATTTTTCTCCAACCTAATATTTGCGCAAATTTTTTCCTCTCTTTATTTGACTACAATTTCTGTTGCTAACAACCGCCGACTTTCAACTCACTCGATTGTGACGCTCTGCATTGGCGTTACAAAATTCGCATATGCAGTTTCCAAATTATTTTGATATAGAAATGCTAAATACAATATAATAAAGAAGTGTTTATTCGAACAACAAGCCCAACCGTATTTTTTCTGTGTAACATTCTGGGTTCTTGGAAAGCGAACAAATCTGTGGAGAAGTTTTTCGTGCCGAAAATTGAATTCCAGGTTCCTGGCCTACTTTCAATAGTCCCCAGGCAATGGTTCCGTCTAATTTTCCCATCGCTGAAATTCAGACCTTCACGGGGCAATCTTAAATATGTAATATGATTTCAACAGACGAATCATATCATAAATGTAATATCATTGACTGTAATTGTCTAAACCGATAAAATACTCGACACATATTCGGACAAAAGTAGAACATATTTGAAAATGGGCAAATTTTACATTTTTGAACCACCAAAGAATTTGAATTTTACGAGATACCATTTTATTTCTATTGGAAATTGCATCTCCTCCATAAATGTTACTGCAGCATTTCCACTTTTCATGTTGGTTTCTCAGGTAGTCGCCATTTTTTCATAATCCCTTTATTAGTTGACATCTACATTTCCAATAACAAAAACAAAATAATAAACCAAATAAGTGTCGTTGTAAAGGTATTAAATAAAAGGTGCAACTAACTAATTCTAGTTAACAGTCGTCAACACAAAGTGGTCATAAAACACTTTCAGAATTTTACCTGATCATTAAAGCTTATGAACGAAAATGAAAAGAGTTTGGAATTCTCCTACTGAGTTTCTTGCTTACCCAGCAATGAAAAAATTATTTAACTTATTTTTTCTACAGATAACATTGTATGGTCATTGTTATATATCCATTATAGCGCCATGGGCCTGCCAATCTATTATGTGACAATAAAAAAACCAACAACAACAACTACTACAGCAATCATATGTGACGTTATGATTTTTGTTTATCACATATTATAGAGAATATTGAATAACACAAACACACTAGGGTTTGTTGTTTTCACTTTATTGTTTTCAATTTTTTTTTTTGTATTTTTATTTTTAAGGGGTTCTTGGGGGTGTTTGGGAAACCTTTGGACTTGCTTGCTTTTTTTTGTTTTGCACACCGCAGCTGGGCCAAAGTACCACCAGAGCAAAACAAAAAATCAACTGAACTGAAATCGAAATAGAAATTCAATTGAATTTTGTATTGGAAAATAAATACCGTTCGATACACCACACATATAGATAGATAGATAAATAGTCAACAACAATGTTGACAGCAATTTAAATAACAATAAAAAGAATAATAGAAATGGTGGTGGAGGAGGAGAAGGTGGCGGCACAAGTTTTGTTGTTCGCAGCGGAAATATTTGTTAATTAAACAAAACTAAACTGAAATTGTTTTTTTTTTTTTGTGTATTATGGTGCAAACAAGTCCATGAACTTTTTGGGTTTAAAATCATTAATGGGACATTTTTTTCAATTGTTATTATTTTGAATATTTCTATATCTGATTCTTCAATGTTTACCGAATCGTTCTATACAAATACCTCATAATAGAAATGTGGGATATGGAAGACAAAACAATATTTATTGATTATTATGTTAAGAAGATTTACCACACTGTGAGACATATAAATATCAAACTAGGGCTAATTGAATTGAAAACGGGTCCCAAAATCTCCTAAAATTCCGAATAGTGGGAGGTTTCTTTGTATGGGGCTACCTCGAAACTTTAGGCAATATTAATAATAGGAATTTGATTTACCTCCTAAAAATCTCCAATATTTGATTACATCCTAATTGGTTGGAAAAAAAAAACTATAAGAAAAATTGCCAAAATACCGAATTTCGGGAGGTACCGTTATATGGGTTCTATCTTAAAAAGTGGTGTATTTTGAAAATCAAATTAGAACAATGTCGTTTGAAAACGTGACTAAAATTCCCAAAAGATGAAGTGTGATAGATATTCCGGAGAATTTTTTTCTCAAATGCTCCAAGAGCTACCTCACCTGCTTGCACAAGTACCCATGCTTCAGATACATACATCAGCACAGGTAATATCAGCGTCTTCTAGAATGTGCGTTTAGACTGCCTTTTAGTTGCTTACTCAGACCATAGTAGCATCAGTTGGCCAACACTATTCTCCTCCGGATTTCAAAGCTGATGTTTTGTTTATGGTGGTACCGAGGTATATATAATCGTGAACTGCCTCAAAGCTGTAGTTATAAAGTTCCACAGTTGGTCCGAGTCCACTGGACGTCTTGCTCGTTGATACTATCAGCTTGGTCGCTATTTACTGCCCAGTCTCCTTCTCAATTCGTTCAACGGTGGCTGTTACTGCTGGCAATGATCGACTCATTATGTCGATGTCGTCGGCGTATCTCATCTTGGCTAGGTGGTATACAATCTATACCGTCATCTTTTATTGGTTCTGGGTTATCTTCTTCAACGCCATTATTTGATACCAGTAGCTTTTCAAAATGATCTTCCAGATTCTCAACATGCTATCTGTATTTGTCACCCGGTTTCCATTTTCATCTCTCGGGAGGATGTGCCTGCACCAAAGCCTACGGTTTGGTGTTTTACTCGTTGGTGTTCTTTTTCATTGCTTTTTCGTAGTAGGAGCGGGTTTCCGAGTAAGAACTCGGGGCACATATCATCCCACTATTTCAACGGATGATGAAAGTAGCTACCCCACACCGCGAGGTGGTCAGTGTCCACAATTGAAATGAAAGAGGGACCAAGATAAGCCTGAGCTTTGCCATGTTGAAGCCAATCAGAGCCGTCGCTTGGTATCTATCATCCCGTAAGTTACCCTAGATGTATATGCGGTAAATATTTCAGACTTATACGACAGTTCTTCATTACCGACAATTTATACAAAATTTATTAGAGTACATAAGGTGTTATGAAAATTTGAAAAGGCCGACGAAAACATACCAATATCGAATTGTTGTCTTTGAGTACCCAATCAACTAATGTATGGACCTAATGTATCAAATTTCAGGCAATTCGGTTGAAAACCGCGCTTAAGGACCCAAAAATACCGTAAATTGGGGGTTACTGCTATATGGGGACTACTAGAAAAAGTGGGCCGATATATATAATTTTAGTGGAGAGATTTGCTACCCAATAATAACTCAAGGCCGATGAAAACATACCAATATCGAATTGTTGTCTTTGAGTACCCAATAAACTAATGTATGGACCTAATGTATCAAATTTCAACGAATTCGGTTGAAAACCGCCTTAAAGACCCAAAAATACCGTAAATTGGGGGTTACTGCTATATGGGGACTACTAGAAAAAGTGGGCCGATATATATAATTTTTAGTGGAGACATTTGCTACCCAATAATAACTAAAAGTACAAAATTACAACCAATTCGGTCGCAAAATACAATCAAAACCACCAAAATACCGAAAATTGGGGGTACCGTTATATGGGGGCTACCACAAAAAGTGGACCAATATTTATAATTTTTAATGGAGAGATTTGGTACACAATAAGAACCCAATGTATGTAGAGTGATTACAACAGACAGACGGACCTTAAATCGTTATAGAATTACGCGGATGAAGAATATATATTAGGTTGGGGAAAAAGAAATACATTAGGCCGGTCGTCGAATATGTCGATAAAATCTGAGAAATGATCGAAGTTGACCTGCGTAACATTACCCAGGAGCTAAAGATCGACCATAAAACTGTTTTAACCCATTAACACAAAGCTGGATTCAAAAAGAAGCTCGATGTTTGGATGTCACGCCAATTAACAGAAAAAAATAGGATGGATCGAATTTCCATCTGCGGATCCTTGGCCAAACGGAATGAGATAGACCCATTTCTTAAACGGGTGGTGACTAGAGATGAGAAATCGATACATACGATAGCCCTGTGCGTAAAGTACCTAAACGGTGACCAAACCAGTACTAACGGCCAAGAAGTTTCTGCTGAGCATTTGGTGGGGCTGGCCATTATTTATTATGAGTTGCTTCCATATTTATTATGAGTTGCTTCCATATGTCAACAACTGAATCGTTTGAAGATAGCAATTGACCAGAATTGGCCAACATGATAGGGGTCGTGTTCCACCAGGACAACGCTAGGCCAGAAACTTAGCGTTTTGAATGTCCTCTTCATGGTTCGTAGAATCCAAACATATCCATGATTTCATTTCTATTTTATTATTCAATCCAATTACAATACCTTATCACAATCCAATTCTATTAAATATAAATATTCTGTCTGTATGTACGTATATTTATAAAATATGTATTACAAAATTTTTGCACCTCAGAACTTATCGGTGTAATCACGTCGTCTGCCAGCTAACGTTGTGGTGTCCGTCCGTCCATCCACTTATGGCAGTGATAGAAATGGTTTCGCTTGTTTGTGATTAAAATATTGTTTAACTGATGCCAGGGCTAACAACAGTCGTTCCGGCTACCACCTCTTCCCATAACGTTTATCTAGCAGTTGTAACAACAAATGTTGCTGTTGTTAGCTGGTTAGCTAGCTGGTTGGTTGGCTGGACTATTGCTGTTCGCTTGTTTCGGATTTTACGTTGGCCATTGTGGTCGGCCACTGTAGTAACAGCAGTGACGAGACGCCGTTGTTGTTGTTGCTGTTATTGTGGCAAATCGCTGATATGAGTGCTGCCAATTTTATTATAATGCACCCTGAGTCAGAGTCATCGTCGTCGTTGTTGTCGTCCAACAATAATAACAACAAACATGTTATCGGCGTGTGGTGGATGGATATACGAATATACCTATTTACTGAACTGAACCGAACTATACATTTATCCATCCTAACCAACCGACCGACCAACCAGCCAGCTATCCATCTAGCCAAGTGGAGGCATTTGTTCATATATACCAGGCAGTACATATGCATGTCTGTCTGTCTGTCTGTTTGTCCTTCCGTCAGTCTGTCTACACACATTTTTAGTTTGTACAAATAAATATATATATTTTTTGTCGTGCATATAGTTCAGTTGTTGTGATATTATTGCGTTAGGGCTGCGGCTGTTGTTGTTGTTGCTATTACTGCTGCCGCTACTTATAAAAACGTGTGTACAACTAAGTACTTAATGTTGTTGTAGTTGTTATTGTTTTTTATATCTCAACGTGCTGCTAGTTTTTATTTTGGCTTATTCATTTATTTGTAACTGCTGTTGTGGCTGGCTATACTCGCTTGCTGGCTGTCTCGCGTTGTTGTTGCTGCTGCCGCTTGTGTTTGCTGTTATTATTATTGTCATTGCCGACGTTGCCGCTAAATTTTTCGTTCGTTATTATTGTAATTGGTACTGTTTTGTTGTTTTCTCGTTTTACACACACCCTGTAAGACTTCCCTATTTTTCCTCACTTTCTATACGTGACACTCTCATTTCAGTATATATTGAAATTTATAATTTTTTCTAAAGACCCCTCTTCGTAATAAGTAGCTACAGAGGCCCAACATCATCATCGCCGTAATCCCGAGCTCTGGAGCCATTGTTATACCCTTCACCATATAGTGGAGTGTATATTAGTGTATTAGACCCTATATCAGGCTACATCCAAATTTTCGTTATTTTGGGAGTTCTGAGTAGAAAATCCTACCAACAATTATCAATATTGGATAAAGTTTTCTGGTATAGCGTACTGAATTAAGTGCGTCAAGTTTCGTGAAAATTGGTTCAGATTTATATATAGTTCCCATATATATTTTCGTCCGATTTTTATTAAATTGTTCACCAAAGAGTTAAATTTAAGCCGATTGTCACGAAAAATTTTGCGCAACGTACTGAAGTTAGGATATCCTAACGTGTGCCAAGTTTTATTGAAATCGGTTCAGATTTAGATATAGCTCCCATATATATTTTCGTCAGATTTTTAGTGCACCAACGTAAAGTTAAGGTATTTAAATTGTCCCTTGGCACAAAAAACGACTCTACCGAGACATGTGTGTAGATTAATGCTTAAGAACCTCTATGCAATTTTTTTGGCGATCTATCTCAGTTCGTTTAGCGGCTAGAGTGTTTACAACAGACGGCCGGCTAAAGTTTTAAAGGGTATCATATAGTCGGCTCCGTCCGAATTTACTACTTTCCTTACTGGTTTGTTTTGAAAACAAGCGAGCGAAATAACAACAACAAAAACGAAAATATACTTAATAAATTATTTAACCGTTGCTGGTGTATATTCTGACAAACAGATATACAAAACAGCAACAACAACAACAAGACACCGCCACACTTATCGATCATTTCATGTTCGAAATGAAACGATTTGCGGGATAAAATTAAAAAATTGTCGTTGATTATCAAGATTTTGTTATTGTTGTTTTTTGTAATGACTATAGAGATGATGATTTGCGTTTTTTGTTATGTTTTTCAGTTCCGAGAAATTTTACATTTGTAAATGAAGCTGCTGATGCAGGGTATTCCATTGAAAACAAAAGTATTACTTTGAAGAATTTTCCAGCAGGATAAGTATAAAGATGCGAAAGTCTACTGGACGTCTTGGGCGAGGGTACCATCAGCTTGGTCTTCTCACCATTTACTGCCAGACCCACCTTGGCTGAGTAGTTCTTAATTTGTTTAAAGGTGGATGTTACCGCTCGCAATGCTCGAACCATTATGTCGATGTCATCAGCATCTTGTGTGACCTTTTCCAGCAGAATGTCACATTGCTTGACTCTTCGTTCGGTATTGAAGGGCTCTACCAACAGGTCCTTTTCGACTTTGACTGCTGACCTTGTACCAGTTAAAGTTATTCTGCATAGTCATATTAATCTTGCAGGAACGCCGAACGCAGACATGTCGAATGCGGAGTTATAGTCGACAAATATGTGGTATATGGCGATATGTTTTCGTAGATATTTTTCAGGATTTGGCGCAGTGGAAAAATCTGTTCTATTGTAGATTTGCCAAGACTAAGGCCACACTGGTATGCTCCAATCGTATAATTCAGGAAGTTAGCAATTCTTTGCCATTGTGCTTCTATATTATTATCGGGACAAGGAGTGCTTTCGTCAAGCAATTGGGTAAGTTGAGAGGAATAAGCTTCTGCTATCTGTTGTGTTTTCGACGTCGAGTTTCAGTGTTGTGTTAGATCGCACCTTTGCTGCTACATTAAGACGAGTGCGAACTTTGGCTTCTACAAGGTAGTGGTCCGAATCGATATTCGCTGCTCGGTTGAATCGAACGCCTAAAACAATGAAGCAAATTCCCTAGCAGACTTTTAGTGTCATGTCAGGGCAGCGGTCATATGATTTTTCTAGGCGCTCGCAAATTATGTCTTTGATCTGCTTGTCTTCGATCGGTGCATCGGCTCAAATACGACTAATGTAGAAGAACTTCACTTTTATACGGATTATATCACTTTGCACATCTACTGGAGTGAATCTGGAGACGAGATCTTTTATTCACCTGGCTTTAACATGGCAAAGCCCAGGCTTATTTATCTTGGTTTCACTTTCATATCAATTGTTGACACTGACCTCCCCGCGGTGACACCTGGGGTAGATACTTTCATTACCCGTTGAAATAGTGAGCTGATATGTGCCGCGACTTCACCTATAAGAATTATAAAAATGGGTTGATGCGTCGGGGATGAGTTGTGTTCTGACCGTCAAAGTGATCATACCTAAGCGGAAAAGTGAAAAGTGTTTAAGTGAAAAAAAGTGAAGTGGGAAAACCTGCCATGGAAGGCCAGCTACCTGGGAGGCGCACACAAGTGGAGGAGGATTTGTCGTGTAGCTCATCAGACGACGATAGCTACGCAAGCAGCAGCGAGCGGTTGAACGAGAACCGCAAGAGGAGGAATGTTACCTGCGGATGTGAGGAGGCCAACAACTTCCAAATCTTCAGGTTAGTCAACACGGTGAAGAACCTAAATGGGACCATCGACATGCTCGAGGACAAGGTGGCATCCCTGACGGAAAGCAACGCGCGCTTAATGGCGCAGTTGGATGCGGCGAATCTGAGGGCGGCTGTATATGCAGCTTGTGACCTGGACTCGTCGATGGAGGAGGAAGGGATGGACGGTCACTCAACATCTGCGGCGGCGAAGACGGTTGCTAAGGTCCCGTCTACATCGACTGCTGCAAAGGCCGGAGCGAAGCCTGCTGTGAAGGCTACTGGAGGGAAAGGACCGGGGAAGAAGGCGGCCCCGGCGAGTGCGACATCGGCTGGAGGTGCATCTGGCCAGGCGAACGGCGGTAGAGTGGGCAGCTCGGCAGTGCCGCCCATCACCACCTACGACGTTGGAGTGAAGGAGATGACGGCGATGCTGCGGTCTACCATCGACTCCAGGGAGTTCACCCTTACGATGGTCCGTAAGGGAGTCAACTCTGTGAGGGTGCGGAATTTGGAGGCTTTCGACAAAGTGAAAGCCATGCTGGAGCAACGTGGGTATAAGCATCATACCCACACTCCGAAGGACCGTCTGCCGTACAGCGTCATCCTCGACGGCGTGTCGGCAGAATACTCCGTGGAGGAGTTAAAGGAGGAAATTAGCGGCCTTGGATTTCCGGTGCATATCCGGAGCATCATCAACATCGCCGCGGATAAGTGGTTGGTGAGGTTTGACAGGCAAACCGACATCTTCCGCGTGTACGCCATCAAGCGGCTTTTCAACAGCAGCCTGAAGGTACGGAAGGATGCCCGTAAAGGAGTGACCCAGTGCTTCAACTGCCAGCGCTTTGGTCACATCGCTGCCAACTGCGGAATGCCTCCGCAGTGTGTGAAGTGTGCTGGACCTCACGCCAGCAACATGTGCGAGATCCCGGGGAAGGCCAAGGAAGCCCCGAATGCGGATAAGCCACGCGCGGTGATGAAGTGCGTGAACTGTGGCACTGAAGGCCACTCTGCCGGTTCGCTGTCCTGCCCTAAAAGGATGGCTATCCTCGCCAATAGGCAGCAGAGGAAGAACGAGAAGGAGGCAAAGGAGTCAGCGAGGTCTGAGTACCTTTCCTCATTGCGTACGGGGCTATCGTACGCTGATGCCGCTCGGGGGCGCCCTTCGCAGAAGGCCCCTTCAACAGCCCGTAGTGGTCCGGCTCCCGCTTCTTCTGGAGCACAGCTAGACATCCTCGGGCTAGTTAGCAAGATGCCGCCGGAATTCGGGGACATCGGAACGCTGGCAAAGGTGAAGGCATTTGGGCCCACCTTTAAGCGCATCTGCGCGGAGGAAGGAGATGCCAAGGCTTGGTGGTCGCTGATGCTCCATGTGGCCCTAGCTTAAGTTTTTTCCCCCTCAAAATTGTACATACCATAGTTTTAAGGTAGTTCTAAGGTATTTCTAAGTTAAGTTAAGTCTTTCATCGCCCTTTTTTAATAAATCTATTTTTCGGGGCATAGTTTTAAGGATGATTTATATGTATACTTAAGGAAGGAAGTTGTGTACACAGCACGCTGTTGCACTTTTATGTTAAGATTTAAAGTAGGCTAGTACACATTAAGCATGTTTATTTATAGATTAATGTAAGGTTTAGCTATTTATCCTAATATGTAAGAGATGTCTATGATTAAATAAAATGGCATAGCCAAAAAGTCAAAGTCAAAAGTTGACGCGTCGGGTTAGTTGTCCACACTCGGAAATCCCCAAAGATAATATTTTGATACGTTTTTACATAAGATTTGATAAAATCGTAATGTTTAGGTGATTCTATAAAAACCATCACACCGAAAATTATTTGAAAAAAATTCAAGAATTTAAAAAAAATTGAGTTCTTGTTAGCAAACATATAAGTAACCACAAGCCTTAGATCAACAAAAAATAACAGAGCATATCCTTAAGAATATCCTATTTATTTTGGATGACATACCATGTCAGTTTCAAGTGGCTGTAAACAAATTTCCATAAGAGCCGGATCACATTACATACAAACATAACATACATGTAGATAATACTTGTCATTACTTAATGCATTACTGCAGAATGATATATCGTGCGTTGAATGTGTGTGTGCCAAGGACCACAGAAATATGTGATATGGGTAGGAATTTATGAAGATAGTCTGGAATTTAAGAAGATGCCAGGCCATATCGCTTGGAATGTGATACCAGAACCACGAAAATCCAAAAAAAAAAAAACGGGGAAAGTCCTATATGTAAAGGCTATATAACTTTGACCATAACAACACTTGACACGTACTCTTCTTCAAATATATAAGCCGGGGACTCCAATACAAGCCGCTGGTGAGGCTGTTTTCCTTCTACCTCCTTGACGGACGAGGAAAACAACTGGGATACTGCAGAAATCAGAGTGTCACCCTCCAGTAAAGATTTAAGATTGCCATTAGTCTGATGTTATTTTTTCATGGTACTGAGATGACCCATGGCTAAGAGAAGGGTGTCTAATTCTGTTTGTCGCTATTCAAAAGTAATTTTGTTGAGCAATAAAAATTACACACTTTTTTAATTTATTTTAAGAGCGAACTACAATTTCAACAAAGGCCGCAATAAACAAAAAAAGTTCAAGGCCTGAAAAAATGTCGCCAATTTTTATCACAGTGACAGTTAAATGTCACTCACTGCCTGTATGGCTCTATATAAGTATGGACGTACGTATCTATACAATGTGATAATTTGAAATATAGTGTGTGGGATATTTCTGTTTTTATTATCAATGTTATATTGTTTTATTACTCTCTACGCACACTGACCATAATGAAGTTAATTAATTTATTTTATTATCACACAAACTCACACACAGACACACCAACAACTTATCAACGAAATTGTAGACCAACAAAAACAAAAATTATATATTTTTTAACCATCCCATCATTACAGAAATATGTTGAAAACCTCAAAGTTTGCCAGGATGACGAAAGGGCGGACAGACGAACGGGCGGTCGGTCGATTGGATGAACGAACTGTATTCCCATCAAATGTGTCTAACCGCAAATGCGATTTACGATCACATGTAAGTAACGCGCGTCATGTCTATCATTCGTTTACAAGTTTTTTTCCAATGAATTTTACCATAAATAAATATTTGCCAACGTTGCCACCTTCAACCGGCCACCATCACAACCACCCGCCAACAATGGGCGCCACACATTGCTGTCTAGTTTGTTTGGTTGTTTTCGACGTTTTTTCTGTTTTCTCTGTATTCTCCCCAATGAAAAATGTATGCAATAAATAAAAAGCCATAATATTGTGGTACGAAAAATGCCTAGCCATAGATTGGACTCCATCATATTGTAATCGAAACTATGAGGTTTGTTTCGAAGAGGGGGAAAACAAATGTGGTAGAGAGAGTAATGAGAGAGAAGTAATGAAATGTGGATAAATTTTAAATTACTTTTACTTTGCAAGATTTGTTGGTTGCCCGAAAAAAATATTCTTTAAAAAATTCAAGACTTGTTGGTTGCCCGAAAAAATATTCTTTAAAAAATTCAAGACTTGTTGGGTCTCTGTAAAAATATTCTTTAAAAAATCCACGCATTGTTGAGTCCCGGAAAAAATATTCCTTAAAACAACCACGCCTTGTTGGGTCCCAAAAAAATATTCTTTAACAAATCCACGCCTTGTTACGAAATACTTTAAAAATCCTCGCCTCATTAGGTCCTTGTTAAAATATTCATTAAAAACAACATGGCTTGTTAGGCCCCTGAATGCCCTTAAAAAATATTTTTTAAAAATCCACGGCATGTTGGACACCTGGGCCCCCCTGGGTAAGGGAATTAGTAAAGTCGGACGGGGCCGACTATATGATACCCTTCACCACTTTGGATGTATCCAACAGATGAATCCTAACAGACGTCGAATATTTGAAGGACCTATATATATCGATTTCAACTAAACTTGCCACACGTTATGTTATAGTAACTTTAGTACGTAGTGCAAAATTTTGTGCCGATTGGACTATTTACATTAAATCGGACAAAAATATATATGGGTGTTATATCTAAATCTGGACTGATTTTAAGGAAACTAGCCACACATCATTCTAGACTTAATTGATTACGCTATGCCAAATTTCGTGCAAATCGAATGGTATGTAGGAACTTTGGTACATCATTTACATTAAATCGGACGAAAATATATACGGGAGCTATATAAAAATCTGGACCGATTTTCACGAAACTTAACACACATGATTCCAGACCTAATTTAGTACACTATACCAAATTTCGTGCACATCGAAAGATATATAGGAACTTTGGTACACCATTTATATTAAATCGGACGAAAATATATATCGGAGCTATATCTAAATCTGGACCGATTTTCAGGAAACTTAACACACATCACACATCTAGACTTAATTCATTACGCTGTACCAAATTTCGTGCAAATCGAAAGATATATAGGGACTTTGGTACACCATTTACATTAAATCGGACGAAAATATATAAGGGAGCTATATCTAAATCTGGACCGATTTTCAGGAAACTTAACACACATCATTCTAGACCTAATTCATTACGCTATGCCAAATTTCGCCCAAATCGAAAAATATATAGGGACTTTGGTACCCCATTTACATTAAATCGGATGAAAATATATATGGCAGCTATATTTTCAGGAAACTCAACGCACATCATTCCAGACCTAATTCATTATGATATACCAAATTTCGTGCAAATCGAAAGATATATAGGGACTTTGGTACACCATTTACATTACATCGGACGAAAATATATATGGGAGCTATATCTAAATCTGAATTTCAATAGGGTTCGTCCTTGGGCCAAATAAGTGACCTCTGCCAAATTTCATCCAATTCGGATAATAAATGCGACCTGTACTTTGTTTACAATTTAACATGGACAGACAGACGGACGGACATGCATAAATCGACTTAAAAAGTGATTTTATGCATATTCTCAAAAGGAACGATATGTCTATCTCGTTTCCTTTTGCCTCAGTGTGGTGAAGGGTATAAAAATCAACGGCTTATTGGGCCCCTGATGGCCCTTAAAAAATATTTAAAAAAAAATCCATGTTTATGAGTGGCCCTTGAAAAAATATTTTAAATAACCATGCTGTATTATTGGACATTACAACAATAACAACACTGCAGATGATGACATCATCAAATCTAATTTCCGTAAAAAAAAAATTCAAAGAAAATCCAAAACTTTCCTCCCCTTGACAATTGGAATTTTCCCATTAAATAATTTCTTGTCGTCGTCGTTAAATCGCTTAACTTCGCTTCCTATACCTGAGGGAAAATTGTATGGCTGATGTAGGTATGTAATTTCCCTTCTGCCAGAGATTATCGTTTAGATTAAACAAATCATGTGAAAACACTGCTAAGCGTATAAGGTAACAACAATTACAACAATAACAGCAGCACAAATGTTAATGCCACAAAATTAACAATCATAATTATATTTAAGACCGATCCGACAAATTCAAAAACTCATGGTGTGATAAATGCATACCTCTCTTACTCACTCACTGGCACACACACTCACACAAACAGACACACACTCGTACGCATACTTTTTTGAATAGCATGAAATCCTGTGACAAGGCGACAAGCGATGAAGGAATACAAACGACGATGATGACGACAACAAAAAGAAACGGAAACCTTCAACGAAAGGCCTCCATCTCCATTGCCAGTCAGTCAGCCTGCCAGCCACCTAACCCGAAGATGCAGAAGCCGAAGAGGTATGATGTTATTTTAATTAACATCTGTTTGTTGTGATGGCTTGCTGTTGTTGTTGGTGTACCTTGAATTGCCACTAGGTTTTACAGACTGAATGTCTGTCCACACTAACAGTCTGGCTGGATGGCTGGCGGCTTGACTGCCTGCCATATTCGTCGTCGATGCCTTCGTGTGGCATCATAAAAACAAAAACCGACTAAAAGATTAACTAAATGCAAATATAAACAGCATTGGTGGCAGCAGCATGCTCGCTCGAACAACCCAGTCAATATTGAATGCGCGATGGAGAGAACGTGGAGTCCTACCACTGAATGACAAGGGTGGCAGTGGTAGAAGTGATGAGGCTGTAACCAACAACAACGATGGCGGTAATAATACTTTCTGATTTTACTACTATAACAACAACAACAGCAACTTGGTGGCTGACAAAATGGGAAAATTTGAAATGAAACGAAATGCCTGATTTGATTATTGTTATGCTGCTTTCCTTGCCCTGCCACCCCCTCCCCTTCATCCACATCATCATCCGCATAATATCTTTCTCATTTCCCATTTATAGGCTTTGAATCCTTCTTCTGCTTCGTCTTCTTCTCCGTCGCTAGAGAAAATCCACCTATATACTCTTCATAAGAGTCCAACTTATTACCGGGATGATGATGACGATGCCGTTCATTTTTGTTCACTGACTGAATGACTGACGAACATGATGCTCTGATGATATTCATGATTATATATGGAAGTGGTGCTGGCGGTGCAGGGAAATGGGATATTCCACTTTTCCTCTTCTTCTTCTTTACATACGTACAATAATAACTCCCGTCTCATGCACCATTTCCCTTTGTATGGTGCTTTGCACCATGGTTGTTGTTGTTGTCGTTGCTGCTAGACTCTCTGAATGACAATCATCCAGTCAATATGCTTCAGTTGAGTTGCTTCGTTTATTTCTTCTTCTACTCTTGCCTTGGTGGATTATGTATGTCTGAGGGATATATGAACGTATGTATGTACTTGGATGTTGTATTTGTCGACACATATTGACGATACACAAGAGGTAAAAATGTCTGAGGGAAACAGTGGTTCTAACAAGGCATTGGATTGTCGTAATGGAGGTCAACACTTTTCTTTTTTGGAA
Organism: Musca vetustissima; assembly: GCF_032173495.1. Lineage (NCBI taxonomy): Eukaryota > Metazoa > Arthropoda > Insecta > Diptera > Muscidae > Musca > Musca vetustissima. The sequence goes on along the minus strand of NW_026881308.1, from coordinate 36,037 downwards.
AAATAGGAAAAAACGACCTGGTCCAAATAATTTAATTTAAAATATCAAAAGAAGGTAAATTTCATCAACATCAGTTCAAGGACCATGAATCGAGTTAGAGGGACGAAATGGACTTAGCTGTAAACCAAATTACAACGCAAATTCAGTAGGAACTTCAGGAAAACTTGGCCGATGGCGAATTTTTTCCTTCTGGGTTATTGATTGAAATCTCATACCTCAAACGAATTCCCATACGCAAAATCTTATTGTAAAGTGTAGAGTAAATGTTCTTCCATTATAAGGTGTACATTTCAAATAGCAAAAATTGGATCTGGGCAGTTATATGAGAGTCTATGTCACTGTAAATAGGCTGCTAATGGCCTTTACTAAAATATGGACGATATTTTTTATGAACTATAGGACTTTATTTAATATGCACCGTTTTGTTGTATCATTTGTTGCTATTATAAAGTTAACTTCATAATGCCTCTCTCATAGAAGTCCTGCTCTGTATTTGCAAAAAACTCTTGCACAATCCTCCCTAGATACCAGTTTTTATCATTAAAGAAATTTTGCAAGAAAAAGATGATAATCGTTTGGTGCCAAGTCCGGACTGTATACTTACTTGCTGCCTGGCTGGTTACAGAACGGTTGTTCCATGAGCCGAGCTTAAAATAGATTTTCAAGTGCGTCGGTCTTCTGCGCATCTCCGCCAATTTGAAAGACCTCGTTCCAAGATGTTGTCTTCTACTTAGTCTTTCCATCTAAATCGTGGCCTTCCCTTTCTGCAGGAACCATAAGTAGACTCGCTTTTATATGCCTTTTGAGCTGGGGCATTCTCATTCATCCGCACAACATGGCCTATCCACTGTAATCGCTGCAGCTGAATACGACTGACTATGTCGATGTCCGCGTATAAATTGTAAAGCTCTTGGTTCATTCGACGCTGATATTAACCGTCGACGCAGATCTTTCGGAGAATTTTTCTTTCAAACACCCTAAGAGCTGCCTCATCTGCTTGCGCAAGTACCCATGCTTCTGATCCATATAATATCGCGGGTAGTATCAACGTATTGTAAAGAGTGAGTTTGGTCTGTCGGGAGGTGGCCTTGTTTCTAAACTGCTTACTTAGACCATAGTAGCATCTTTTTGGCCATCACAATCCTTCTCCGAATATCAAAACTGATGTCATTCGTTTTATTTATGGCGGTACCAAGGTATATACAATTTTTAACTACCTCGAAGTTCTCAAGTTCCACAGTTGGTCGGAGTCTACTGGACGTCTTGCGCGTTGATACCATCAGATTGATCTTCTCGCCGTTTACTGCCAGACCCACTTTTTCAGACTCCTCAATTTGTTCAAAGGTGCCTGTTACGGCTCGCAATGTTCGGCCCATTATATCGATGTCATCGGCGTAGGCGAGTAATATGTGTTGTTTTGTGAACAGAGTGACATTTCTGTTCGCCTTTGCCTCTCATATAACCATTTCCAGCGGGATGTTAAAAATATCACACGACAAACTGTCACCTTGTCTGAATCCTCGTTCGGTAATAAAGGACTCCTATAGGTCCTTTCCGACGTTAACTGGTGACCTTCCGCCACTTAAAGTTATCCTGTATAGCCGCATTAATTTTGTAGGACTGCCGAACGCAGACATTGCTTTAAATACCTCTGAACGGATAGGGCTGTCGAATGCGGCTTTATAGTCGACAAATAAGTGAAATGTGTTTTTCGTGGATCGTTTCCAGGATTTGGTGCAGAGTGAAAATCTGGTGAATGGTGGATTTGCTGGATTGAAGTTGCATTGGAATGGTCTAATAATGTCATTGACTATTGGCTTCAGTCGTTCACACAGCACACTGGATATCACTTTATATTCCATTGTTTCTTTATTTTTGATACTCTAATCCACTACTGCATTTGTGTTACAAAATTCGCATATGCATTTTCCAAATTATTTCGATATAAAGCTGTATGGTTGTTCTGATGAATCAGAATATGAACATGTGGGTAAATAAGAAAGGAGACAAGACATAACCAAAAAGAAGAAAATATAAATTAGAAATATAAATAGAAATACTAAAACGGCAAAGAATTGCTGTGCACTGAAACCCGCCACCAAACACTCCAAAGTCGTTTCCAGAGGGGTCTACGATCCGAAACGTTCCGAGTCTTACTCGGCCAACGTCCTCAGTCTCAGTCCATTATGTAAAAACAACAACACTCAAAAGTTGTTTTTTCACTCATTCTCTCTCTCTCTCTCTCTCTCTCTCTCTGACATGAAACCAGTATTTATAGTTTTATGAATTCTATTCATAAAATGCAAAAATCGAATTTTAAATTGATGCCACACTGATTTGATTACTGAATTAAAGTGAACACGAACTAACCTCTGTTATTTATCTTGCTGCTTCCCAGTGAAAATTATGAAATTCGTTGTACCCTACTCCACTATGATTTGTAAGTTCTGCTCAAACACGAAATCTGCAGTTTTCAGTAATTTTAATTTAATGTTTAGGGAATCAAATGGACAAATTTAGTTTCATTTAAAGCCACAATTGTCTCCCGATCGTCACGAACGTAAAGAAATGTCTGTTTTGACCTTGACTTTTGAGTAATAAATAAATGTTTACTCTGGAAAGACGAAGTTCTAGGAAGTTTTGTTTCCAAGAGAAGTTGTCGACCTTTAGATTGCTATAATTAATATTAGTGTATGTGCTCGAATATGGCAATTCTACAAACAAAACAGGGGTCTACATATTCTGATAAAAATCGGAATGAGAATTATTGGCTATTGTTGTGATATAAGCATCAATATAGAATTGTAAGTTGTAGACAAATACAGATTTGGTTTGTTTTCAAGCTTAGCCGTAATAAGAGAATACCGACCTATTTGTCTGCCAACAAGGTTGTAGATGTTACATTTTTAGAAACCAGTAGGTTTCCACACAAAAAATAAATTCACTTTTTTGATGACCCTAGTAACTATAATTCATTATATCGAGGTCCTTGGCAGAACTTTTTGTCGATATCTACTTCATTCCGATCATTAAAAATACATCATTACTTTGTCATATAAAAGATCTACGTTTCCCTACAAAAAATCAATAATTTCCTTACATTATACTTCATAGCAGTCCTCAGTCCCTCAGGATTCTGTCAAATTCCAATCAATTTTTTTCCAATTCCACTCCATCCACTGTCCACAGTCTATCCCAATGATGATGATACTTATGATATGAACTACGAAGTTTGTTCATTCGTTTGTTGTTTGAAAAAAAGTAACAGATAATAAGACAAAATAACGACAACAGCAACAACAACAAATGGAGAATAGCAGCAACAACAACAACAACGACAAAAGAAACAGTCAGCAGCTATAAAACAGGAAATTTTATAAAGTGTCATGAATAACAAGGAAAGGAAAAACACATTGAGAAAGAAAATATCAACAAAGATATTCACTACGCTCAGATGTAGTACAGAGACGACAAACAGACAAATCTACAGAGATACACATACAGACACACACACACACACACTCGTTCACTCACTCCGTCACTCACGAACTTAAATGGAAATTATGAAAATTTGTGAAAAAATATGGATATGAATCATTTTTACATAATAATTATTTAAGTAAAAAACGTTTCTTTAAACGAAAGGACAGAAGGAATTGGCAAAACAAAAGACCCCAACGAGGAGAAGATGTGAATGTGAAACATTTAATACAACAACAGCAAGCACAAAGCTAACGACAAAAGGGAAAGTTTAAAGGCAAAAAAACCAGTGTTTTCCCCTTTATTTCTTTCTATCAAATTAATTTGCAAAGAAAATCTCTATTTTGAATTTGTTGATAACTTTTTTTGTGTACAACAACAATAAAATCCCCGCAACAACAAAGAGAAAAAATTGAATAATAGGAAAATTATAGTAAAAAAGAAAATCCTAATGGAAATTTTGTCATTACTTGCAAGTTATTTACTCAAAAAGAAGAAATATCTTCTTTCTATAAAATGTGAATACAATTTTTTTATGACTTACCCTTTTTTACGATTTTACGAATGTTCAACCCTCTGGGTTTCGAAACAGCAAAACCACTTCCCCAATTGTTTTCTGTAAAGAAATGCAAAACACAAAAACACAAATTAAGGGATATTTTCTGTACTTTTAGAGAATTTAAAACAAAAAGGATATTGAACTTTTGAGGCAAGCATTACAATAAAGGATATTTTTATTCTATTACTACATTTACATAGCTCGTTGACATGTGTTTGTGTTTCCTGTATACACACACACTATATAAGGAATGTGGTCTTTAAACAGGGTTAGAACAATTTTTATCATTTTTTTCAAGGCCTAGGCTAGGCGTTAATGTTTTAAAAGTTTTTTTTAAAGGCCTGGACTAGGCGTAGATGTTTTAAATGATTTTTTAAGTCTAGGTTAGGTTTAGATTTTTTAAATGATTTTTGTGAAGCCTAGGTTAGGCTTAGATTTTTAAAATGATTTTTTTTTCAAGGTTCAGGCTAGGCGTACATTTTAAATTTTTTTTTTCATACCCTAGGCTTGGCGTAGATTTTTATTAATTTCTCTTTCGATACTACATGATCAAAGTTGCAATGAAAAGGAAAGCTAGGTAGATACTCCATTCCCACAATTATGCGACGCGTTTCGCTGTTGGTTAAGCGGCACAAGAGGAAAATTGGGCAATGTGGCTTACAAATGTCATTACTTGATATTTTGCATCTACGAATTAAATTCAACCGTGTCAAAGTTCGGACATTTGGATTGGTAGTTTTTTAAATTTTTTAAGGCCTAGATTAAACGTAGGTTTTTCAATTTTTTCAAGGCCTAGACTAAACGTAGATTTGTGAAGTTTTTCAAGGCATAGTCTAAACCTAGATTTTTCATGCTAGGATAGGAATAGATGTTCTAAATATTTTTTGTTTAAAAATGCTGGTCTTTAAAAATATTTTTGAAGAAATCCACATCTAGTTGGCCATTGAAAAAATATTATTGAATAAATCTACGTCTAGATGGCGATTGAAACAATCCACGTCTTGAAAGGTTCTTGAAGAAATCCACACCTTGAATGGTTCTTGAAAAAATATTCTTTAAGAAAGCCACGACTTGAATGGTTATTAAAAAAATAATCTTGAAGAAGACTTGAATGGTTATTGAAAAAATATTCTTGAAGAAATCCACGCCTTGAATGGTTCTTGAAAAAATATTCTTCAAGAAATCCACGCCTAGTTGGCCATTAAAAAAATAATCTTGAAGAAGTCGACACCTAGATGGCCATTAAAAAATATTCTTAAAGAAATCCACGCCCAGGTGGCCATTAAGAAAATAATCTTGAAGAAATCCACGCCTAGTTGCCCATTGAAAAAATATTCTTGAATAAAATCGACGGCTTGAGTGGTTCTTGAAAAAATATTCCTGAAGAAATCCACGCCTTGAATGGTTCTTGAAAAAATATTCTTGAAGAAATCCACGCCTTAAATGGTTCTTGAAAAAATATTCTTGAAGAAATCCACGCCTTGAATGGTTCTTGATAAAATATTCTTGAAGAAATCCACCCTTGAATGGTTCTTGAAAAAATATTCTTCAAGAAATCCACGCCTAATTGGCCATTAAAAAAATAATCTTGAAGAAGTCGACACCTAGTTGGCCATTAAAAAAATATTCTTAAAGAAATCCACGCCTAGTTGGCCATTGAAAAAATATTCTTGAAGAAATCCACGCCCAGTTGGCCATTGAAAATATTCTTGAAGAAATCCACGCCCAGTTAGCCATTAAAAATATTCTTGAAGAAATCCACGCCTTGAGTGGTTCTTGAAGAAATCCACGCCCAGTTGGTCATTGACAAAATTTTTCCTGAAGAAATCCACGCCCAGTTAGCCATTAAAAATATTCTGGAAGAAATCAACGCCTTTTGTTGTTTCTTGAAAAAATATTCTTGAAGACATCCACGCCTTGAATGGTTCTTGAAAAAAAAAAATCTTGAAGAAATTCACGCCTTGAATGGTTCTTGAAATAATATTCTTCAAGAAATCCACGCCTAGTTGGCCATTCAAAAAGTATTTTGAAGAAATCGACACCTAGTTGGCCCTTAAAAAAATATTCTTGAAGAAATCCACGCCTAGTTGGTCATTGAAAAATATTCTTGAAGAATTCCACGCCTAGTTGGCCATTATAAAAATATTCTTGAAGAAATCCACGCCTAGTTGGTCACTAAAAAATATTCTTGAAGAAATCCACGCCCAATTAGCCATTGAAAAAATATTCTTGAAGAAATCCACGCCTATAGTAGTCCATGAAAAATATTCTTTAAAATTATTATAATATTTTGTAAAAATGAACACTTTATGGTAATTCTTGAAAAAATATAAAAAATATATTGCATTAATAAAAATATTCGTATATCTAAAGTATTTTGAATTACCCACATTAGTTTTAGTTGTTGCCACAGAGTTTTAAGTGGGTGCTATTTGTTCGATCGCAGTACTTCCATACAACTTGAATTACAACATCAACGACGACAACAACAATGAGTCATAATTTACATGAAATATGAAAATGTTGTTGTTATTATTATTATTCTTTTCTATGATAATTCGTGTTTTGTTTCTTTATGATGAATGCAACTGATCTGAGATCGAAGTGAATGAATCATAAAATATGACTAAAAAACTATGTTCAACTAGAAATACTACTGGATTTGAAATAAAATCAATGATAGATACTTCAAATGTTTGTTTTGTTGTTGTTGTTTCTATAAATGCATGATTGATTTATATGATCATTTATTTATATTTATTTAGACGTTCCATTAACTTATTAATTTTGTATCCCTAAGAAAACGAAGTTATCTTGACATTCTCGTTCACGAAAAAAGAAATACCACGCTGTCAATTGTATTTATTCCAGTTGTTGGCTGTTCGTTATTTCATTTCATTCGATTTTAGGCGGCAAATGAGCGCGTCACTTTTTATTCTCAATCAAGTACTGAACGCCGACAACGCCTGCCCGTCCGTCCATCCATCCAGCCATTCATTTTCATTGTCGTAAATTTCATTGTTTGTGAGTGTTTTGAGTATTTTCATACAGTTGTTGTTTTCGTATTGTATGGTTTCATGTTTTTCACTTATTCCTCGTCGTCTTCTTTTACATCTTGCTAGTGTTCTTTCTTGTGTTTTGTTCCTCCCTCTGCCATCATTTCATTTCATCATTTCGTTTTTTTGTGAGCTGAAACCAAAAATTATTATCACTTCCACCACCAACAATTATGGTATCGGTTTACACCATCCTCAACTGCTGAAGTTGTTAAAACGTGTGAGAGAATGCAGCGGCAAGCCACCAAACGAGTCTTCCTTCAACTATGTCTGGGTCGAACAATCTGTCCAAACAATGCCGTAATACCGACATTCATCATTGATTTCTGTTTCGGTTGTATTTAACGAAAATAATCCAGGCATTTTATGCTGGTTAATGTTGTAACCAATTGACCACAACAGATGTTTTATTTGTTGTTATATTAAATCGGAATTTTTTGTCCATCATAAGTCAATCAAAAGTGAAAATTTTAATGGTTTTTTTTTTGGTCAATGCCAAATTTTTTCAAGATACAACCTCCTTCAATATGTCAGTATATCCCAGGGATAACAAATTTCGAATAGAAATTTTCGAGTCGATTTCTATATATCCGTTTATCTGTCTGACTGCCCATGTATTATTGTACAGCTGACCCAAGGAAGAAACCTATTGATATTGGGGACAATTTGTTGAGAATATAGCTCCCATATACATTTTCGACCGAGTGGTGCACCAGCTCAAAAAATTGAGCCTAGAATGATATATGTTGAGATTTGTTAAAATCGGTTCAGATGTAGGTTTTATGAAAAGTGTACACCAATAGACATCCAATATTGCACAGCTACAGTATATCTAAATAAACGTTGTGGGGTCTTCGAGCTTTATCCATCGAAGCCTCTTTGTGAAAGAAACACTTCGAAGCAAATGGCTATCTCTCTGGCAAAGCAGAAGAAGAGAAATCTCTGTACACCATGACAAAGTGAGTTCTCCCACATCAGTTCCTTTTTGGCCGGCCAAAACCTGCCCTGATTTGGCAACAATTGGCATATTTTTATTAAGAAACTATTAAAGATCGATGAGTTCGGCCTGGCTGAATTTTGTATGCCCTGAGGTAAGCATTCAAAATATTTGGCATTGGTCGGGACTTTCTGGGTTTATGTTGTGGTAAAAATATGACAGAAGCCACTAAGGTAGGAAAATGGTGTATGACCTTTGTCTGGGTGTGATATGAAAAAATGAATCAATATTGAAAATTTTATGTGAAGAAATTATTTTCCACCAATATATCAGAATGTCAAATTTCAGCCACTTCGTCTGGAAAAATTGCTCAAGGCAATTATTATACATGAAATGGGAAAATGCTGCCAAAACCTTCAAAATACTTAAAATTGGACGGTGTCGTTATATGGGGGCTATACGTAAATTAAGAACGGGATATGTATAAGATTACGGACAAGCAATTATTTTTAATTAAGAAAAATCTCAAATTCATCTGGAAGTTCACCATAACCTCTCCGGATAATCTAATGAGAGATTTCTTGCATCTATGGTACCAACCTGTGGCTGTAAATAGGACAAAGCCTTCAGAAAGCCGCGAAAATGTCAACTCAGTCGCTTGTAGCGAAACAGACTGATTCTGTTGCTTCGACACGGACCCTTGCAAGGAGTATGAAGGTGAAAGTCTCAAGAATGACATCTGCATTTACACCAGAATTTGCACAGCGTATTTAATTGAGTCCTGAATGATGTGTGCTAAGTTTTATTGAAATCGTGTGAGATTTAGATGTAGCTCCTATATACATATATGTTCGCCCGACTTTATGTAAATTGTGCTATAAACACCCAATGTTTGTCCATTTAAGACGAAATTTGGATTACCAGTCAGTTCGGATTTATATATATTTTCGTCCGATTTTATATAAATATTGAGCCAAACAATATATTCACAAAGTTTTGAATATCGTATTGATTTGAGCTGTGAATATTGTCTGTAAAGTTTCGTTGAAATCGATTCCGATTTAGATATGACATCAATATGTATATTCCGACTGTATGTAAACATACAATCTATACCGTCATCTCTTATTGGTTCTGGGTATCTTCTTCACCGCCACTATTTGATACTAGACGCTTTTCAAAATGCTCCTATATACATAGATCCTCAACACGCTATCTATATATGTCACCAGGATTTCATCTTTATCTCTGCAGGAGGATGTGCCTGCACCAAAGCCTTCGATTTGGTGTTTTACTCGTTGGTAAAATTTCCAGACTTCATTCTGACTCCTGTATATCTCGATTTGCTCAAGCTCCCGCCTTTCTTGTTCTTATTTCTCTCCTGTCTGCAGGGTTGTCCCATACGCTGCGTTTTTCGCAGTAGCATTACGACACTCCTGATCGTACAACGGGTTCTTGATTGTAGTTTTGGTGTTGCTTTTGCTGCAACTTGTAGGGAGTGGCAATTATTTGCCTTTGTGCTTCTATTTGCTTTTGTCAAGCAAGTGGATAAGTTGAGCAGATTAGGCTTCTGCTATCTCTTGTGTTTTTAGCTTTTCGACGATGAGTTTCCGTGTTACATTAAATCGCACCTTTGCTGCTACATTAAGACAGGTGCGAACCTTGGCTGTCACAAGATAATGTTCCGAATCGATATTCGCTTCTCGTATCGATCGAACGTCTAAAGGCTGAATTTTCCGACGGTAGGGTCAAATTTTTTCCCTTCCGATTTATGCATTGAAATCTCATAGCAGACAAACCCCCCAACATTGGAGGGATTGTTTTTATTTTTCGTTGCTTTTTCATAGTAGGAGGGGTTTTCCGAGAGTGGGCAACTAACCCAACGCCTCAACCCAGTTTTTATAATTCTTATGGGTGAACTTGCGGCACATATCAGCTCACTATTTCCACGGATGATGAAAGTAGCTATACCAGGTAACCACAATTAAGATGAAATAGGGACCAAGATGGGCTTCGCCCCTACGTCACCCAAATACCCTATACTTTTGCGATTTAAACCAAAGTTTGCATAGTCTATTGAATTGAGGCTAAAATTACATAAGTTAAGTTTTGTTTTAATCGTTTAATTTTTACATACATATATTTTCGCCCGATTTCATCTGTTGTATATACCCAAAGTGGTGAAGAGCATCATATAGTGGTGAAGTTGAACTTGCCTTACTGGTTTATTTATGAAACATCCACCGAAATTTGTCAGAAAAATCATTTCTTCAGAAAATAGGACGCATAAACATAATTAAAGGATTTAAGTCCTTAGCGACTAATTAATTATTACCAAACAAAATTAATTTTCCAATAGATTTCGAATCTCAACTGCGTTTGTTGTTGTTAAACTTCATTTTAAAGGTTAATTTACACTTCCCATACACACTAAAGACAGGCAATTTCCACATTGTTCTACTCGTCGATATCAACCACCATTATGTGTGTGTGTATAGCTAGATTCCCTTGTACACAGTGGGGCGTCACTTAATTATATGCTATCGCTTATCGCTCGCTTGTTCGTTCGACCGCCCTGTACATAGTTTTGGTAGGTTTCAATTGTGTGTAGATGCCCTTTTTCAATTAAACTCTCATAATCGTTAGTTCAGTTTACCATTAGAATAACAACAATGGCACTATCACAGTTTGCAATTATTTGGGAACACACACACTGATGAAGCAAAGCATGTAATATACACTACAGTGTAGCAGATTGTCAAACGCCAAATTTTCCTCTTTTTGCCTTTGTGCCTTTGATACCCTCTTTTTTTGCCAAAAAAAAAAAAAAAATTGTGAATGGGCTGTAGCATCGAACATCCCCAGTGACAAACCTTCCGCCCCTTTCAATATTCCCGCAAAAGGAAAATTCAAATCTTTCCTAACCAGCTTGTTTGTTGTATCACAAACACATGTACATGTCCCGAGAACAGGAAAGATATTTCTTCGTCTTTCTCCTTCTTTTTTTTTCTTCCATCACTTCACATCGAAAGTAATACAGAGAATTAAGTAAAAATGTCGTCCTTTCCTCATTGTTGATCGAAATTTTCAAACAACTGATTCAACCATATTCAGTCACTCGCTTGCTCACGCACTCACCCTGCCGACTGTGCATTTCGTAAATGCATATCATATTGTTGTTATTGTTGTCAACACTCAGTTCCGTTTTTTCTGGTATTTGAAAACATTTTATTTTGTAATTCTTCCCTTTTTGTTTCTCAAATCCCTACTCACACACTGAGAGACACACTTACCTATTTGATCACGGTTCTCAAGAAAGACACAAATGAAATAGAAGTACGAAGGAAAATTGTTGAAGGGTATCCTGAGAAAGTAAAATGTGTGTATACCTATGAATACCAAAAAAACGTGGCGGATTTCCATGATCACACCTGCCGCATTTTTAAGTGTCGTAACTGTGGAAGGTTTTCAAAATGTGGCGTACGTATACTATGACTTTTTAAAAATTCGATTTCAAAAATTTATGGGAACACTTAATCTACAACGAATATTTTATTATTCTACAGGATGATATAAACCATATTCCTACTCCGATTAAAATCTTCTGATGACAAAGTCGTAACACATAAAGTGGAGTGTATATTCAATCCGTCATTCCTCAGGTGTCGACCCATTTTTAGTGTTTTAAAGGATTAGGTTCCATTTCAACATCGAAGTGACTGTAATTTCACACTTGTGTTGCTTAGAGGGCACGAAAACATATTAGGTTGGGAAAAATAAATCAATTATTTTGATATGAACTATAGGTCTTTATTTACATGCTTCGGAATTTCCGATTTTTGGTATAATTTGTTGCCATTTTAAAGTTATCTTCATAATGCCTCTCTCATAGAAGTCCTGCTCTCTATTTGCAAAAAACTCTAGTAGTAGATTTTCACAATCCTCCACAGATACCAAATTGTTATCATTAAAGAAACTTTGTAATGTAAGAAAAATATGATAATCGCTTGGTACCAAGTCCGGACTGTATGGCGGATCCATTAAACTTCCCATCAAAGCTCCCAAAGTTTCCGGCGAGTCACTGTAGATGTGTCCGGCCTAGCGTTGTCCTGGTGGAACACGACACATCTCCCGTTGGCCAATTCTGGCCGTTTCTGGTCAGTTGTAAATGATTTAAAACAGTTAAAACTACTAGCATGCCGGTCAACTTCGAGCATTTTTCCGATTTTATCGACATTTTCGACGACGGCCTACCTCTCCGAGATGCACCTTTAACATCAAAAATTCATGAACGGAATCTATGAAACCAAAATTGCACACAATTGGATGTAACAATATCGGAACCATAAACACCATCCACATCATACAATTTAATAGAAATGTCATTTTTCAATTTCAGAATTCCAGACTTATCGATTCAACCTAACTCCAAACTGTACCAAATTTAGTGCACATTAGGACGAATTTCAAAAAATTTATACATATCTCCCCGGAGCAACCTCTTTCGATTCACACAGAATTCAAATTGTACCAAATTTATCTACATATCTCAATCTCACACCAACAATCTAAATTTAATACCATTTAGTACACATATCCCAATCCAGCAACATATACGGGATTTCATTTCGGGGAGGCCCGATAGTACAAAATGAAGAAAATCGCTGTTGTAAACATACATTTACTGTGAAAAAAATCCGGGGGGCCGGGCCCCCTGTCACCCCCTCATCGTACGTCCCTGTCCCAACCCTTCACCCCAACAGAGATCCTAAATCCAAATTTCAAAATTCCAGCACTTTCGATTCACCCATAATTCAAATTGTACCAAATTAGTTACAATTTAGTACACATTGGTATGCATTTCCTGAGCTACCTGCATATCTCAATTCCATAGTGCAATAGTAATCGTGTTTCCAAATTTCAGCTTTCCAGCTCTACCATTTAGTACCTTTTGTACACATAATTACAAATATCCAAAACCACCTAATATCAAATTTCAGTATTCCAGCTCCATCTGTTCCTCTAAATTCAAATTGTACCAAATTTAGTTCCTTTTAGTATTTTTCGTATACATTAGTACACACTTCCAAAACCACCTCCTTATATCGACCATACTTCTCAACCTTGATTCGTATTCCAAATTTCCGGTTTTAGCTCTATCCGTTCAAATGCTACGAAATTGTACCAAATTTAGTACACTGTAATTATTTTTGGATTCTTATAGTTCTCAATTTGCAAACAAAAAATCCTTTTATACATCTATTCTACACACTATCAGTGATTTTCTAAATCGGAGGCCAATATTTTACGAAAAACCAATTCATTCACATATTTCTCCAATTTCCTAAAGCATATTATTCATATATGTAAGTGTCGGACTTCCCATTTTATTTTGTCGCACTTTATCTATTAACATTATTACCTATTGATAATGTGTCAAGAATTCCTATGGTTTGCTGCCTCTATTTTTTTGGAAATGACCCACTTTAAGCGATTCCGCCAAACGAACAAATACGAATAAAAGAAAATTAGCAAACAAAGAAATAGGAAATGAGGTCAAGAACACCTGGGGTTCATCATCAGCCAACAAATAAAAATCCCCCATCTCTCACACTTGTCTAATTTTTCGGTCTATCATTACGATTGGTTTTAATCAATCCGCTGTCACCATTCTCATCATCAGCATGACCATTATGGAACTCTTATTATCAGCAAACACCCTCGGAACACCCCCTACTGGATTTCGATGAAGCAATTTATTTTCACATGACATCATTGTCGGTGGGGGTTTCACAAAATTTTATCGGCACCGCTACAACAACAACCGGGAGAAGAAGAAGAATAAGGCAGTATAAAAAGGGGGAGAAATATGCACGACATTGTGATGACGTCGTTGTGAAGATAATTAAAATGGATTTCTCTTTGCCCGTTCGTTCGTCCATCCGTCTCCCTCTACACTCGACAATCTACGAGACGTTGATACCAATGGTGTTAATCATTTCATACGGCTTACTTTCTTCTTTGTGGAGCCCCCATCTCCTTTCCCGAACTACGAATTCAGTTTGCCAACCAAGCAGCCATCCAACAAGCGACCGACCGACCGACCGAGCAAGCAAGCAGCAACATGTTACATTTTGTTTCCTCTATCTTTTCGAAATTATAATTTAATTCAATTTCACTTAACTTCTACAAGTTTTCTTCAAAAACGTTTTTCGTTTGGGGCCATCATTGTTAGTGTTGTTGTTCGGGGTTTTTGTTGTGTTTATTTGCTAGCTGTTGGCTTCAGCCGAATATTGGATACCCTTCATCATAGGTATACTGACAGGTACTTGAAATGAAAATATAGGAACCATAACAAAAAGTGGACCTATACCGACTTTTCTACAAACCGATTTTTGTAAGCCAAACACAAATTTCAGCAATTTTTAATGGAGGTTTTCGGTTAACCTTATATGGGGGCTACCCGAAAAATGGACCTACATTTATAATTGATAGTGGTGGGATTTGCTGCCCAATAAGAACTGGAAGTACTAAATTACGGGACTAAAGTGGACCTATGTTTATAATTTTTAGTGGAGAAATTTGGTACCCAATATGAACCCAATGTACACAATTTCAGGGAATTCGGTTGAAAAACGCGCTCAAAAACCCCAAAATACCGAAAATTGTGGTGTACCCTTATATGGGGGCTACCCGAATAAATAGACCTATATTTATAATTTTTAATAGGGAAATTTGCTACCCAATAAGAACTCAAAGTACTAAATTACAGCTTAATTCGGAAAAAAATCGGTCAAAACCCCGCAAAAACTGAAATTTGGGCATTACCCATATATGGGGGTTATCATAGAAAGTGGACCTATATTTATAATTTTTAGTGGAGAAATTTGGTACCCAATAAGAACCCAATGTACCAAATTTCAGCGAATTCGGTTGACAAACGCCCTCAAGAACCCTAAAATACCGAAAATTGTGGGGTACCCTTATATGGGGACTACCCGAATAAATTGACCTATATTTACAATTATTAATGGGGAGATTTGCCAGCCAATTTGGGCGAAAAATACGCTCAAAAGCACCAAAATACTGAAAATTGGGGGGTACCCTAAAAATTGGGGGCTACCATAAAAAGTGGACCTATAATTTGCGGAATTCGGTTGAAAAGCGCGCCCAAAATATCGAAAATTTGTGGTACCCGTATATGGAGGTTATGCCTAAACGTGGACCGATATGGCCCATCTTCGAATTTGTCCTGCTTGCAGACAAAATACGACTGTATGCAAAATTTTGGCGATCTATCTCAATTCGTTTAGAGGCTAGAGTGATTACAACAGAGAGACGGACATGCTGAGATCGTCACAGAATTTTAAGCTGATAAAGAATACGTATACTTTATAGGGTCGGAAATGATTATTTCAAGAGTTACAAATGGAAAAACAAAACAAATACACCCTCCATACTGTGGTGGAGGGTATACAAATAAGGAATAAGCAGAGTCGAATGGTGCAGACAATATGAGACCCTTTACACCTTTGGGTATACAACAGAAGTACTCTTAAGTTTTTTATTCCAAAAAATTCCCTCTCTAACTGATTTCAACGAAAGTTGGACACGTCATTCTTGACTCCATTCGATATTCTGTGCAAAAATGTCATCTTAATCGGACAAACCTTCGGTCTCTGGTGCACAATTTTCATGAAAATGGGACAACGATATACATGGGAGCTATATCTAAATTTGAACCGATCCCAATAAATTTGTCATGCACGTCATGCTAGGTTCAATTCAATGTGCTATAATAAATTTCCTGTAAATCGAAAAACACATAGGGTCATTGATTCGCCATTTTATTTCAAATCGGACGAAAATATATTAGTTTGGGGAAAAAGAAATCCATTATTTTTCGGCAGAATGCTGTACTGACTATTTCAGATTTACTCTCGTTGGAAGGGTGACATTTCATAGTTAAAAAAAACATATTTTGCTGTTTTTTGTTTGGTGCATTCAGTTGTGAGTTACAGGGTGTTAAAAATGAAAGTGAACAAGGAGAAAATTCGGTACATTTTACTGTTCCTCTTTGACAAAGGCGAAAATGCAAGCCAAGCAGCTAAAATTGGGAATGGTGTTTATGGTTCCGATACTGTAACAGCCAATTATTTGCAATTTTGGTTTCGTAGATCCGTTCAGGAATTTTTGATATTAAAGATACACCTCACAGAAATGATCGAAGTTAATCGGCATGTTAGCAGTCGTAACATCGTCCAGGAGCTAAAAATCAATCATAAAACTGTTTTAAACCATTTACACAAAGCTGAATTCATGATTAGGTGTCACAGCAATTAACAGAAAAAATAGAGGAAGGATTGAATTTCCATCTGCGAAGCACTGACCTAACGGAATGAGATAAACCAATTTCTTAAACGGATGGTGACTGGAGATGAGTAATGGATCACATATAATAACCCTGTTTGAAAACGGTCGTGATCAAAGAGCGGTGAAGCACCCCAAACTGTGGCCAAAGCAGCACTAATGGCCACGAAGGTTCTGCTATGCATTTGGTGGGACTGGAAGGTGATTATTTATTATGAGTTGCTTCTATATGGCCAAACGCTAAATTCTGATATCTACTGTCAACAACTGGGCCTTTTGAAGATAGCAATTGGTCAGAAAGGCCAGAATTGGCCAAAAGGCCACTCACATCTACAGTGACTTTCCAGAAACTTCTGGAGCTTGGATGGAAAGTTTTAATACATCCGCCATACAGTCCGAATTTGGCACCAAGCGATTATCATCTTTTTCTTGCATTGCAACATTTCTTTAATGATAAAAAATTGGTATCTAGGGAGGATTGTGAAAATCGTCTACTAGAGTTTTTTGCAAATAGAGAGCAGGACTTCTATGAGTGAAGCATTATAAAGTTACCTTTAAAATGGCAACAAAGCTTGTTGTATGATACATATTTGGTCAAAAAACGATCGTGGTCAAAGAGCGGTGAAGTACCTCAAACGATGGCCAAACCTGGACTAATGGCCACGAAGGTTTTGCTATGCATTTGGTGGGACTGGAAGGGGATTATTTATTATGAGTTGCTTTCATATGGCCAAACGCTAAATTCTGATCTCTAATGTCAACAACTGGACCGTTTGAAGATATCAATTGACCAAAAACGGCCAGAATTGCCCAAAAGGAGAGGTTTCGTATTCCACTAGGACAACGCTAGGCCACACACATCTACAGTGACACGCCAGAAACTTCGGGAGCTTGGTTGGGAAATTTTAATGCATCCGTCATACAGTCCAGTACAGTTTGGCACCAAGTGATCATCATATTTTTCTTGGATTGCAAAAGTTCCTTAATGAAAAAATTGCTATCTAGGAAGGATTGGGAAAATCGTCTACTAGAGTTTTTTGCAAATAGAGAGCAGGGCTTCTATGAGAGAGTCATTATAAAGTTACCTTTAAAATGGCAACAAATGTTGTTGTATGATATATATTTGGCTCAAATCGGACATACTGAAGTATGTTAACCCTTTCAGTGTCACAGACAATTTTTGTCTAAAAATCCAAACTTTTGTACAAAATCATATGAATATAATGGATAGTTTTGTCTATCTTTTAGCAAAAATAAAGACATCAACTGTATCGGTACATAGGATAACCGAAAAATTGCAAAGGAAGAGAGTAATTTTAAATGTCGAATATATTCGACAAAAACACTGAAAGGGTTAAATGAAGACCTATAGTTGGATTTCTTTTTCCCCAGCCTAATCAGTTCAGTACGCTATGGAAAAGTTAATCTCAATGGGACAAACTTCAGGAGGCTATTACACCATTTGCAGGAAAATGGACGAAAATATATATGGGATCTATATCTAAATTGCAACCGATTTCTACAAGACTTAATGCCCGACATTGCAGACTCATTCTGGTAAGCTGTTCGCAATATTGGGTCTTCTGGACAAATTTTAACAATATATAGGGGTCAAAAGTAACTATGGGTCTATTTCACAAGCACAAATACATAATAACCAGTAGCACAGTGTGGTGTGTAGGGTATAACAAAATGAAAAGACAAACATATACCGTAAGTAAGACCAGCAGCAGAAAGCAAACAAAAAACCCGAGGCGTAGCAAGTCAAAAGAAACTCTTAGATATGGACTAGTAGTAGACAAAATAGATGGTCGGACGGACGGGCGTACCAAGCAAGCAACCAAATGCTGCTGCTTCTTCTTTTTCTTCTTCTAACTGGACGTACAAAAATCTATCCATGAATTGTATGACTGTTTAGCTGATGAACTGGCTAGGTAGTTCCAATTTTTTTTCTGCTCGTCGTCGTTTTCCAGTATTTTTTTGGTAGAGTGTAGAGTAGTACATGCTCAACGAGTGTGAATGCTCAACTTGGAAATTTGGCCGAAGACACGTACAACAAAATTAAAAGTTATTTCGATGGTAAAGAAGACCCAAATGGTAGCAGTAGAAACAGCAGAAGAAGAACGGCATAATATAGTGAATAACGAAAAAAAATGACAAGAATTATTTTATTTCTGTTTGTTGTCGTTTCTTATTTTCAATAATATATAACCAACAACAAAAACAAGAAACTCCAGTGCACTTTGGTACGTTTGTGATAAAGATAGACCTCCGTCCGTTCGAACAAAAAATATTCATTGGCATTACTTTGCCACTGCTGCTTCTTCGTCGTCTTGGTTCATGGAGTTGCTTCAAAAAAAGTAACAACTAGAAAATGCTGACAAAGCTTGTTTCGTTTTGAAATTACTTTACCTTGAACGGAAACATTTACAAACCCCAAATTTGAGAGAAGAGAGCTAGGGGGATAGGTTGAGGAGGCTACATCGATATGTTGATGATGTCGTTTATATTACTGTTTGGTATACCACCAAGTGACATTTTTGTAAATCGAAATTTTCAAATAGGCTTCATTTTGTGGCTTCGGAACTTCGTAATAGAAATGTTGAGAACGTATGTAATTGTTTGGAGGCAGTAGATTTTCTAAGGCTTAACAAATAGAAGTGGACTTTTAAGAACTTTTTTATGGCTCTACAAATAGGCGTGGACTTTTAAGAATATTTTTTTATAGGTATTTAGAAAGTTATAGCCATATTGCAATTTGGCATTTCGGGTTATTGTAGGGTGAAAAACATCATTGCAGATAATGATCCATACTGGATGTCTATTGAAAAAGAAATTTTCACAAAAGTCTTGAAAGTAGGTATTTGTTTATTAAAATAGTCCCCATACTACGGTCCCCCAATTTTCGGTATTTTTGGGTTCTTGAAAGCGTTTTTCAACAGAATTCGCTGACATTTCGTACATTGGGTTCTTATTGGGTACCAAATTTCTCCCTAAAATTATAAATATATAAATAGGTCCACTTTTTCTGGTAACCCCCATATAACGGTACCCTCAATTTTTAGGTATTTTGGAGGTTTTGATCGTATTTTTCGACCAAATTGGCTGTAATTTAATACTTTAGTGATAAAAAACTCGAACCTGGCGATAATGAAATATATCGGCTGCCATTTAGCAGTCTTGAGCAATCTCGTTCAATTCAGTGATCGAACGAACTAGATCATTTTTTAAAAGTGAACTAGATCGTTCACCTCGTTCAGTTGCGTATATCGTTCAAATGGTTACTCAGCTCAATTGGCATGGCAGCGCGAAGGGCAGTTCAATCATTCGAAGGACTTTCTCCACTTTTTTGTGGGTGGTGTTCGATGGAGTAAATCAGTTATATTCGGCTGCACAGCTGTTGCTCCGGACACCTTTGTCTCTTTCCCGTGATTTCCAGCTCCACGATTGTCTATGGGGGTGTTTTGCTTTTAGTTGGTCAAAGTCAGTGCACCTGTGAACAACACTGAAGGTGTAGAAGAAAATACAATGTCGTTCAGTGACCGACGGCGTTCATTGAGCAAAGCCGTTCAGAGACCGACTGAATTTGGTAAATAAAATCGTTCAGTGAACGATAACAATAAAAACTGAACTATGTCATTCACTCGTTCAGTGGACTGACTCGTTCAATTGAACTAGGTCGTTCACGAACGACACAAGACTACCATTTAGGCATCTCCTCCATATAACGATACCTCCTGAAGGAAAGAATTGAGATACAAAACTGAAATATATGGTCTCAAATTGACATATATCGGTCATTAATTGGGCATAGCCCTCATATAATGATAACCCCAAATATTCGCTAATTCCTTAACTATGTAATAAATAATTCCTTAAATATGTAATATTGGTCCTCCTTTAGGCATAGCCTCATATAACTTTGCAATCTAAATTGTAATAGTTCGCAGATGTTATACTCTGCCATTCTTTGTCAGTATAAGTCCACGTTTTGGGGTCTTCAGATTTTCAGAATAATCTCCATTAAAATTTTCAGAAAAATCTCCATTACATAATGGGTTACATAAATCGGTTTGTAGAATTTACGGTATAGGTCCACTTTTTGGTATGTTCCCTATATTATCATTGCAAGAATCTGTCAGTTTACCTATGGTGGAGGGTATCCAAAGTTCGATCCGGCCGAACTTAACGCTTTTTATACCCTCCACCACAGTGTGGTATTATGGCTTTGTGCATATGTTTGTAACAGGGAAAAATAATCGAGATATATATGGGACCATATATAGGTCCCATATATATCTTCGTCCGATTTAAGGTAAATGGTGTACCAAAGTCCCTAAATATCATTTAATTTGCATGAAATTTGGCATAGCGATATGAATTAGGTCTAGAATTATGTGTGTTAAGTTTCCTGAAAATCGGTCCAGATTTAGATATAGCTCCCATCTATATTTTCGTCCGATTTAATGTAAATGGTGTACCAAAGTCTCTGTATATCTTTCGATTTGCACGAAATTTGGCATAGCGTAATGAATTAGGTCTAGACTGATGTGTGTCAAGTTTCCTGAAAATCGGTCCAGATTTAGATATAGCTCTCATATATATTTTCTTTCGATTTGCACGAAATTTGGCATAGGGTAATGAATTAGGTCTAGACTGATGTGTGTCAAGTTTCCTGAAAATCGGTTCAGATTTAGATATAGCTCCCATATATATTTTCCTCCGATTTATTGTAAATTGTGCAATATATATCTTTCGATTTGCACGGCATAGCGTAATGATTTAGATTTAGAATGATGTGTGTTAAGTGTCGCGAAAATCAATTGAGATTTAGATATAGCTCCTATATATCTTTTCTTCCGATTTTATGTAAATTGTGCACTGAATATATATATATATATATATATATATATATATACTATATCTATAGCAACTCTATATCTATATATAGGTTGCAGAATGACATGTTTAAGGATCCATTTTCGTGTTTATGGTCCTGCAACGTCTGTTAGGATTCATCTGTTGAATATACCCAACCCCACACCGACTTTAATACTTTCTTTACTGGTTTAAAGAATATTTTTTAAGGCTCTATAAATAGGCGTGGATTTTTAAGAATATATTTTTTTTATAAAAAACTTTCAACATTAATGTAGTTTAAAATCGTTATTTATTATTTCCCCCATTAAAATATTATTTATTACCAACACTTAACATTTTACATAGTTTTCGTCTACTAATAGGGTATTTTACTTAAATGTGTATGTAAGTATCTATGTGTATAGGTTTCTATGCCAGCATACATATGCATGCATAACAATTCCATTACGTGTCCTTTGTACAAACAAAAAAAATAAAAAAGACGAATATTAATTCATATCCCTCTGAGTCTATAAAAAATAAAATCGTGCCAACCAATCGTTCGAGGCATGTTTTGAAAAAAAAAATACAAAGCAACATTTTTCGCCTTTCTTTTGCATTCATTCACATTCACCAACACACGAACATAATATACACATATATACACATGAAAAAAGGCAAAATAGCATTGTCAAAGAGACTGCCTTTGCGCGCCATTACATCCGCACTCTCTGTGTACTCCCCAAATGGGCTATGGGGCTAGGCGAATATATATATATATATATAGGTGAAGGTAACTTATTTTTTACAATCATGAAACAGAACAAGCGATAAAAAATATGCTAGTATTATTTTCTGTTGCTGTTGTTATTGAACTGAGCTATTCTCTAAAGAACAAGAACAAAGGAAGGTAGCAAAGGCTCAAAAGATTTGATGGGCTTTTCATGTTTTCAAAAGGATTAATACACGTAAATTTTATTAACAATTTATGGTAAATATATCGAAGCTCCTTCACACACCCACATATAGAATTTCACCGAAATATGAATTTATTTATGTTCTAATTCCTTTAAATGGCCGCAGACATCTTGAAATTAAGAGTGAAGGGTTTTATATTCGTTTTTGTATATGTGCTTTAATGAAATTAGGTCCACATTGATGAAACAGCTAGTAGAGAAAATGTAACCGATTGTTTTGGTTTCAAAAATTATAACTGAAACTCAACATCAGAAAATTTGGGAAAAGAAATGGGGAGAGGGGAATATAAAAAAATCCAAGCGTCTGACTGTTATAGACCATCCACAAATTTTCCTAAACATGTAAAAACAGAGTCGGGCCGAATTTGTATCCCCTCCACCGTAATTTGGACATTCAAAATATTAGGTTGGGAAAAAAGAAATCGTCGAAAGTGTCGATAAAAATCGGAGAAATAATCGAAGTTGACCGGCATGTTAGCAGTCGTAACATCGCCCAGGAGCTAAAAATCGACCATAAATCTTTTTTAAACCATTAACAAAAAGCTGGATTCAAAAAGAAGCTCGATGTTTGGGTGCCTCACCAATTAACAGAAGAAAATAGGATGGCTCGAATTTCCATCTGCGAAGCCTTGGACAAACGGAATGATATAGACTCATTTCTTAAACGGATGGTGACTGGCGATGAGAAATGGATCACATACGAAAACCCTTTGCGAAAACGATTGTGGTCAAAGAGGGGTGAAGCACCTCGAACTGTGACCAAGCCATGACTAACGGCCAGGAAGGTTCTGCTATGCATTTGGTGGGACTGGAATGGGTTTATTTATTATGAGTTGCTTCCCTATGGCCAAACGTTAAATTCTGATCTCTACTGTCAACAACTGGACCGTTTGAAGATAGCAATTGACCAGAAACGGCCAGAATTGGCCAACAGGAGAGGTGTCGTGTTCCAGGACAACGCTAGGCCTCACACATATACAGTTTCTCGTCAGATAATTCGAGAGCTTTGTTTTGAAGTTTTAATGGATCCGCCAAGCATTGCAAAATTTTTTAATGATACAAAATTGGTATCTAGGGATTATTGTGAAAATCGACTACTAGAGTTTTTTGCATATAGAGAGCAGGACTTCTACAAGAGAGGCATTATGAAGTTACCTTTAAAATGGCAACAAATCATACTATAAAACGGTGCATATTTGAACAAAATAGGACATTCCGAGGCATGTTAAATAAAGTCCTAAATCCCAACCTATTCCCCAACCTATTATTTTTTGTATGAATATTTGCCATTTAATTAGAACCAAAAATAGTCAATAAGAGAAAATTCGCTTCATGTTCACAAAATACCGAAAACGGTTGGAAAACGTGTCCAAAATAGTGAATATTGAGGGTATAATTTTATGAGCTTATATCACAACTGATATATGTCATTTTCAGTACCAAACATCCTAGGAATTGCCTATGTCCAAAAAAAACATTAAATATTGCGATCTCTATAGTGATTTTAACAGATAGACGGGCGGTTAGAGACTCGGCCAAGTCAAAGAATCGGAATCGTATCAGGAATATATGTTCACTTTAAGGAGCCTTTTACGAATATTTCGAGTTATAGAATTTTAAAATCCGCGCTTGAATGTATACCAGTCTTTCAATAATAAACCTCAAAATCCACAACTGGGAGCTGGACAGTCTCCAAAACTATTCTCAAAAATCAACACTTTTCTTTCTTCAGTCTGACAGTCTTTAAAAATAAAAAAATCCAAAATAAGCCATGCTTCAAGCTTTCTTTGAAAAAAATCATTAAAACCCTCTCCTATAGGGCCTACTAAAACCAGTGAACAGTATAGTCGGACGGTGCCGACAATGCGATACCCTACACAACTACCACGGAACTCTAACTTTCTGCGGATGTTTATTTCGAGCATGGGCAATATTTCGTGATATTTGCACCCTCTTGACCGATTAGAGATCAACATCACCCTTACCTTACACTGACATATTTTCCGAATATTGCCAATATTCAATACAGCCCTTCTAATTACTTTTCCAGATAACCTTCACCGGCCCACTTCATCCCAAATTTTGTATGTGATCATCACCGAAAATTATAGGCGTTGTCCTCGATCATAACTGGAACCTCTTGGAAAATTTTTCACCTAAAAGTCAGGGTCCATTTGCCCCGCTAAATAATTACCGATCTTTATCAGAACAGGCATGCTGATTCTTTGGCCCAATCCTTTTCTCCATGTAAAAATTCGCTCGGCCCATAATTGCGATCTCTGGAGCAAGCAGAAAAAACGACAAAAGTTAAGTATTTGGTTCATTTGATCCCCAAAATATTAACCGATCTTTACCAAACACAATAGATGGTCAGAACACATCTTACATGAAAAATTTTGTGAAGATTGACCCTCTTTGGCCTGTATCGTGTTTACAAAAATTATAATGGACAGACGGACGGACATGCATGTCTTGATCGACTCAACTAGTCGAGATATGACGATCGGTATACTTAAAGATGGGTCTAGGACCAATATTTCGCGCAGTTACAAACACTTGGGGCCTGTGTAGGGTACAAAAACTATGACTTTTTTTGAAAGCCCATTAAAAATATTCCAGAAATTCAACGAAAAATTTTCAATTCAAGTTATAGCTGTTATAAAAAGTTCTTGAAAAAAGAAATATTCTTCTTTAAGAAATATTCGTTTAGCTCTGAAGCTGAAATATTTGACCTTCCTTTAATTATATTCTCAAAAAATGTAGGTTGCAAGGTCCAACAGTTCATTAAAAAATGTTCGTAAACGCTCTATAAAATCCTTTAAGCAGATTTGAGACCCTCAATAGAAACTCCATAGATATTTAGAAGGGCTTTTGTAGTTACACAACATCTTACAAAAATATTTCTCCCAAATTTACATCGAACCCATTACTTTTATTGTTGTTGTTGTTCTTTATTGTAAACTAAATATTCAAAAAAAAAATCATACAAAAATCATTTTCCGTTTGAATTTTTATTTTAGTTTTTTTTCTGTTGTTGTTGTTGAAACCACTAATCTGACCTTCTAAGGTCAACAAATTGTATAATACAGGTTTCTCATGTTTATGCAGACGAAATAAAAAAACCAACAACAACAGCAACTTAAATAAAAAATCATACCTATCGACAAACATATGTTTTTATATTTGCCCAGTTTTTTTGTCGCTGGCCATATTGTACGCTCAGCCATTTGTCTGTCTATCCGCCTGAATATTGTTGTTGGATTTTTTGCGTTTTGTTTTTGTTAGTCGATTGTATGGTGGAAGTAGTCCGAGTATGTTGAAACTGCGGGTAACAAACACATACAACGAGCAAAAATATATACAACAAACGATGAAATGAAAACGAACACCAAGAAAAAAATAAATAAAGACAATATCAACAATAACAACAACAAAAATCTTGAGGTTTTCTACTACCATGGTTTATGAAAAAAAAGAAACAACAACAAAAAGACAATTGGTGAATGCAGGCAGTCTTGGATACAGTGATGATTTTTTTTATTGTATTATTTTGCAAGGTGTATTTCTATTATTTTCACTTTCCGATTTTTTTGGGTCTAGGAAGATCACGAAGGGATTTAGAAATATTTGGGATTATAATGTAATTTAGGAAGACGTCATTTACCAATCAGGTTTTATAACCGAATTATCCACCCGTCAGATTCCGAATTATCAGTATTTTACATCGTAATCCATTCCATTAAAATTATTCTAAAAAAACACGTTTAAATATCCGATAGTCCTTCAAAAAAATATTCTTAAAAATCAACGAATATGTTGGTTGTGGAAAAAATGTTCTTTTGAAAGTAAAAACGTCGTTAAGTTCGGCCGTGTCGAACTTTTTGTACTCTCCACCATGAGTCGGGCATTGAAAATACCTTAAATCGGTAGCGAATTTTATATGAAGATTATTTATTGTAAAATTACTGCAAGCAGGAAACGAAATGCCCAAATACTCACAGTCAGGTTGGAAAATTAGGGTAGGACATTGCGGAATTTGTATACCATCGAAGTTGTATACCATCCAAGGTCCCTGAATGTTGTATTACATCCACTTCGTAGTTCTAAAATATAGTCAATTCGCAAAGATCAATTATTTGGAATATGTATTTACACAAAACAATGACAACCTAAAAATCAGTTTATGACCCAAATCGGTTACAAGAACTGGTCCAAAAATATAAAATAATGGGAATTCCGTTATATATGGTCGACCCAGAAAATTGAGCAAGTATTTATAATTTTTGACAGGGAGCAAACCCAACCAAATGAGAATCCAAAATATAAAATTACAGACAATTTGGTAGGAAAACGTCCGCAGCTCACCAAAATACCGATATATGGGGACTATACCAAAACGTGAAATGTCTTATCATTTGGCATTCCAGGTTCCAGGAGGTTGAAAATAATTTTTGCAGATTTTTATACCCTTCACCACACTATGTTACAGGGTATTATGTCTTTGTGCATATATTTGTAAGTCCGTCCGCCTGTCTGCTTGTCCATGTTAAATTTGAAACAAAGTACAGGTCGCATTTATGATCCGAATGAAATTTGGCATCGGTCACTTATTTGGCCCAATGACGAACCCTACTGAAAATGGGAAAAATCGGTTCAGATTTAAACATAGCTCCCATATATATTTTCGTCCGATTTAACGTAAATGGTGCACCAAAGTCCCTATATATTTTTCGATTTGCACGAAATTTTACATAGCGTAATAAATAAAGTCTATAATTATGTGTGCTAAGTTTCATGAAAATCGGTTCAGATTTAGATATAGCTCCCACATATATATATTTTCATCCGATTTTATGTAAATGATGTAACAAAGTCCCTGTAGATTTTTCGATTTGCACGAAATTTGGTACAGCGTACTTAATTGGATCTATAAAGATGTGTGCTAAGTTTCGTGAAAATCAGTTCAAATTTAGATATAGAGTAACTTCTGGTAATGTGGACCATGCGTCAAATGTGGACCACCCCCCATATCTAAGAAAATGCTTGAAATATGCCAATGCCGCCTTGATAAATGTTTTCCTAATTAGTGAAAACAAACATCAAACTTGGTTTTTAATAAATAATTGCAATGTTGAAAATTTAGTAGGTGAAAATGTAGCTCTGATTGTAAAAGTGTGATTTGAAAATTTTTTAGCACAATAGTCGAACGATTTTGTAAAATAGTCGAACATTTTGTTTTTCTCGAATATAAAGAGGTTATGTGGTTTTCTTGTTTTCTTTAACAAAAATACACGTTTATCTGTAATTACTTTCGGTTATTTTTAAATTTTTATTCAATTTTGAAGCCGATAATTATTTTTAAATAAAAAAATTCAATGTCGGGTAATGTGGACCACTATAAAAAAGTGGGACATTTTCATGAGGACGAGTTTGAAACAAGCGCGCATTTAATATGCGAGGAGGTATTCTATCCTCTGAAAACTCGATATTTGAAATTATAGGTGCCTCGGTTGGATAATGAAGCAAGGACCTTCAAAATACCGCAAATGGGGTGGTACCCTTAAATGGGGGCTATTCCAAAACATGGACCCATTCATTGTTACCCAAGAGTGCAATAAATTGAAATTTATCACAATTAATCCACAACCTACCTTTAACTTACTGATCCTCATTACCCACACATACTGATCCACATTACCCGCCAAGTTATTTTTATTTGCAGTTTAGAGTTTTTTGAAATATAATGCAATAACATTTTTATGGACAAATATATATAATTTTTGACCTGGAATATAATTAGCCAACAAATCTACCATGTGTTATGTCACCCTGTTGCCTACGTCATATTACACGAATCACCAATGCAAGTGCAACACTGCACGGTGATCATATGTGTTGCTGACGTGTCAGGATTTGATTGGTTGATGCATTTTTTTTTTTTGCAAATTAGCGATCCCTAAACTGACTGAAAATTGACTTTCGCGTCATTCTCGAGAGTAGCGGCCGGCGAGATAAGACCGAATACGTAAACGAAAAGAAAAGGAGAAACAGAAAGAAAAATAAAGGAATTTTACCGGTGATAGAGTGTTGTTTGAAACTAAAAAACTAAAACTAATAAGAGTGAGGAATGTACATCCAAATGGATGCACTCTAAAAAAAATAAACAAAGTGTGTGTTTTCTTGAATTAATATTGAAATTGTTCAATACCTTTCTGACTGCTTGAATTAATTTGTGCAAACCCAACAACTGTGTAGAGCCGCCACCGAGGCGCTGGGACTGTACCCGTGAATGACACGTGATGGTGCACGCGCAGTTGGGTAACGGTACAGTGAGTTTTTTTTACGATACAACTAGTTTTGTTCGGGTATCAGTAAGCCCACAAACATTCAATAGAAAAAAATAGTGCCGCCAAAATTTATTCACCCAATTTAGACTTCACCAATTCGAAAATCAACCCGTCCACCAACATTCTATAAATAAAAGCTAGTGCAATCAAAATATAATAATTCCGGTTCAGACCTAAACATTTCGCAAAACAGTTCACACATCAACCTTCCATCAAAGAAATTTTGCACCACCATCAAATAAACCAGCCGTACCTCAGTTATCCCATAGCCCAGTACATACACAGCATTACATAGACAAATTCATACATCATCATCAATAGCCTGAAATTCAACCCACATCAACTGCCGTTATTAATTCAACTACCGTTAGCCCACATTTCGTCTCCTCAACATACCACCCTCAGCCGCGCAGCCTTCTGTTGTTGGATCCATTGAAATTGTAAGTAAACCCGTAGAAGACCTAACAGGAATCAAATTGACTGTAGCCCGGATATTAGATCGAGGTCCTGAATTCTGATTGGCAGCAGTGTCCTCATACCTTTACTATTAATGAATTAGTCATAATATATACAGACGTTATTATACCTCTATACATACTTTATTATTATACATTCATTACTATTCTTTTATACGTACATGATTATTATTCATTTATACATACAATATTATACAATTTTATTCCATTTTTTTTATATAATTATTGTAAAATACGTCTCGGCGATCTCCTCATTTCAAAATTAACCATATTCGGATATTTTTTATACAGTCGTAGCGACAAACTCCTACATCACATCGAGCTCGATAGGTAAAGGAAATTTATTTCATTCTGAATTTTAAACCATTTTAACCCAAATATCTGGGGAAATCACCTGAGAGTATGTTCTAAATTCAGTCCTGGTATATTTCTTTAGTTTCCTAAAGCATATTTGTAAATCATTCATTTATATTACATCATCCTAAGGTTTAAGAAAAACTTAATCTTGAATATAATTGAATCCAATTGTTATTAGATGTAACTACTTTAAGCTTATATGGTATAACCTTTGAATAAACAATAAAAATGTTATCGAAATTTGAATTTAAATGAAAGGTTTGAACTATGAATTAGTTGGTGAATAGAGAAAGGTAATGTAAAGGTAATTGGGCAGCCGTAATATAAGTATGGGGGTCCTCATTCAGAGGCCCATTAAAGGGGTTCAAGATAGGAACCCATAGGGAGGGCAAAGGGTACCCAAACTCCACATAGGGGTACCAGCAACAACAACATCAGCAACCAAATACAATCCAGCAACAACAACAATCAAAAACAATACAACAACATGTTTTAAAGGTTTTCTTGTAAAATGATATAATGTTATTTTTGTATGTGCTCAAGTGTACCTCCTCGCCGCTAGAGTTTTAGCCGGAGCCCTCTTAGCAAAATACCATCAACACCTTGGTAATGAATAGAGGTCATACTTGCCAGCCATATTACAAAATGGCGCCCAACGTAAAGGCAGATTTTAGGTTTTGGATCTAATGTGTGTCCATACCTGAAATTTGCAATCATTTTGTTTTTTTAATCTGATTTTGATTATGAGTCTTGAGGTGTTGTTAAATTACAACACTCAAATGCAGTAAATTAATTCAGATGATCTACATCTCCAAACTCCATCTCGTTGAGAAATATTTTAGTCGTCTTGAAAAGTAGTTTTTATGACATTGTTCAATTTGTGACCAAAATATTATTATGAATTCATAACATTTTTATATTGGCAGTTGGTAATATATAGTCATTCACCGTCGATAAATTTATGATTGAGGTGTTATTAGCGATATTACCCAACGGCTTAATTAGTATTATATCATTTTCGCAATTACTTTTGGAAAAATTTCCAGTTGTTGGAATTTTGGATGTTCTTTGGTTGTTGTTTATTTATTTTTACGGCTGACCCAAACCTTTTTACATTCGCCGATTACTGAATGAATATAGTATAACATTATAGATCTTTCGGAAAATAGTTCCTGAAGTGAGAAGACTTTAGAATAGCAATAATATATAATGTTGATGTTTTTTTTAATTTTTGATACTCTTTTGGAAAACTGATCTATAGAAACATTAATTCTAGTTTTGAGTTCTAGTTTGAGATTTTGTTGAATTGACTTTCGATTTTAATATGGATCCTGCAACGGGAGCATCGAAGAAAACCCGAGGTCCCATCACCCGTTCGAACAGTAAAGCCAGTGATGATGTTCCGGTTGATAATGTCCATACTTCTGATACTGATGATGAGGGTCAGGCCACAGCAATAGGAGGTGCTGAGGAAGCAAGTACTGTAACTCAGCCGTCATTTAGCCCGTTGACACAATTAGGTGGTAGCCTTCAAGAGTCTCGGAAATTGAGTAGTACAGGAGTAGTTGAAGCTTCGATGATAGAATTGTTTCGTAGTGAAATGAAAAATGCAGTAGCAGAGGCAGTCCAAGAGGCGCTGTCACAAACACCGAGTCCTACCGGTAATCCGAAAAGTACTTCACAAGATATCCCATGGCCACACGATTTACCACCACTTAACCCAGAGTCAGATAGAAGACAGGAAGTGCATGCTTTTCAGCCTCAGGATAGACCAACACAAGATTACAACTCTTATAAACCCAAATACCCATATCTTAGTAAATGGGGAGTGAAATTTGATGCAACTCCGAAAACTCCTCAAGTGGAGGATTTCATATTTAGGGTTGAAAGATTGCAAAAGAGCTACGGTTGTTCCGATAGAGAGTTGTTGGATGGATTTCACCATTTGCTTGAAGGCCGACCAAATCAATGGTATTGGGCACAAGTACGTCTTCATCCAAATATGAGCTGGACTAATCTCAAATTATCTATTATTCGAGAGTTTCAAAAATATCATTCAAATCTTGACGTTTTAAGACAAATGATGGACCGCAAGCAAGGTCGTGACGAATCGGCAACACAGTATATTGACGCGATAACTAATTTACGTAGCCAGTTGAGAAATTCCCTGCATGATTACGAAGTTATCGACATTATTAAGAACGGTTTAAAGCCAAAGGTGGCACACCTTATCTTTAGTTCCGAATGTTTTTCAGTAGAAGGTCTTCGTAACGAATGTAAGAAGGCTGAAGAATTTTTGGAAAGAGAATCATCCCAAAGGTTCAGGCCAACAGGAAACCCTCGTATGGTCAATGAAATCATTGGGAGTGATGTCGATGAAATTACAGAAGAGATCGACGAATTGAAGATTAGGTCAAGACCTATTGTCGCTTTAAAAACTGATAAATCTCGTTGTTGGAATTGTGGGCATAGTGGTCACGTTTTTAAGCAGTGCGACAGTTCGCAACGATCGCTGTTTTGCTTTAGATGCGGATCTCCTGGAGTTACTGCGCCACAATGCAACAATTGCAAAAAGAATATTCGTTTCTCTGATTCTTCCAAAGCCGAGTCTCGGTCTACACAAACTGTAGACTGACTAGCTACTAAAGATAGTTCCACATCTGTAGATCCACATGATTTAGACCATAATAATTTACCCGGACTTTCCAATTTACCAGCCAGAACCAAACCAGACTTATCTTTACCTTTCCATGTCCGCATGGCAAACTATATGAAGACCCGTAATCGAATTTTTAATTCCGAAATTTCTGCCAAACCCAAGATTTTCGTTTCTCCACGCATCATGAAAGCTCGGGAGCGTTATAATATCAGACGTCAGAGGAGACTGTCTATTTCTTCGGCTAATTTCTGCAATGTTTATTCCAATGATCCTCGACCATTTCGTGAAGTCTTAGTTAACGGCACTCCAGTATTAGCACTCTTTGACAGTGGAGCTTCTGTTACCTGTTTGGGTAAGAATTGTTTGTCTCTGATTGAAAAATTGAATTTGAATGTCATTCCCATTCATAAATGTAGCGTCGGTACAGCAAACGGACAGCGAGTTTCGTGTTCAGGCAAAGTTCAAGTTGAGCTCAAGTACGATGGCCAGACGGAGACCATGGATATCTATTTAATTCCTGGTCTAGAGAATCCAATGTACTGCGGAGTTGATTTTTGGAGGAAATTTAATGTTGCGCCTAAACTTATACACAGTATAGAGATCAAGTCCGATATTCAAGATTCCGATATGCATGTGTTGTCGCCAGATCAAGCAGCTATGCTCGAGAAAGCCAAAGAAAGTTTCAAAGACTTTGAACAATTTGGTCTCGGGAAAACTGATTTGGAAGAACACATTATAGATACGAGGGACGCCGCCCCCATAAAACAGCGTCACTACCCAGTGTCTCCAGCTGTTGAGGCTTTGATATATTCGGAACTTGATCGCATGTTGAAGTTAGGCGTAATAGAACCCAGTACCAGTCCCTGGAATTCGCCAGTCACGCTCGTACGCCGAGGGGAAAAGAATAGGCTCTGCTTGGACGCGCGAAAGCTGAACGACGTCACGGTTAAAGATGCGTATCCTCTTCCTTTTATAGATGCGTTGCTAGGACGGTTACAGGATACGTATTATATCTCAAGTATTGACTTGAAAGACGCGTTTTGGCAAGTGCCCCTGGCAGCTGACAGCCGTCCGAAGACAGCGTTCACGGTCCCGGGAAGACCACATTATCAATTCATCGTCATGCCGTTTGGATTGTGTAACGCAGCCCAACGGTTATGTCGGTTAATGGATAAAGTGATCTCTCCGGAACTGAAGAACAAAGTTTTCGTGTACCTCGACGACCTTTTGGTTGTATCTCCAGATTTTGAAATCCATATCGATCTGTTGAGGAGGGTAGGCGAGATGTTGTCCAGGGCGAATTTGACCATAAACATTAAGAAGTCGAAATTTTGCCGCCGTCAATTGAGATACTTAGGATATATTGTCGGTGAGGGGAAATTAAAACCCGACCCTTCAAAGATCAATTCAATCACAGACATACCAGTACCGAAGAATACTCGCGAGGTCAGACGTTTTCTAGGAATGGCATCGTGGTTCAGGCGATTCATTCGGAATTACGCAGAAATTACATCTCCAATTACTCGTACCTTGAAGAAGGGTAAGCAATTTTCTTTTGATGAAGATGCTGTTGATGCCTTCAACCAATTAAAGTTAGCTCTTACTACAAGCCCTGTATTAAGCCATCCATTCTTTGACAAGCGATTTTACGTGCAGTGTGACGCGTCCAACCTAGGTGTCGGTGCAGTCTTGTACCAATTAGATGCTGAAGGTTTGGAACGACCCATCGCCTTTCACTCCGCTCAGTTATCCAAGGCTGAACGGAATTATAGCGTAACTGAGCGTGAGTGCTTAGCCGTTATTAGCGCCATCAAGAAGTTCAGGCCTTTTATTGAACTTATGCCGTTCACAGTGGTAACGGATCATAGCGCGCTAAAGTGGTTAATGGGTCAGAAGGACCTCAGTGGTCGATTGGCAAGATGGAGTCTCAAACTCCAAGGGTATAATTTTGATATACAGCACAGGAAAGGTACTCAGAATGTTGTCGCTGACACATTGTCCCGATTGCACATGGATGAGCTAAATATGTTTGTAGATGAGGGGCCCGTAATCGATTTAAATTCTCCTGAATTCAAGAGCGACGAATATTTGAAATTGATTGCGATGGTCAAGGAAAATCAAGACAGTCTTCCAGATTTGAAGATCTGCGATTCATTTGTGTACAAGAAAACTCTTCCATCCGATGGCAATCCAATTCATGAAAACTTCATATGGAAATTATGGATTCCTTCAGGTTTGACGAATGCACTTATTGAAAATGCGCATACTTCTACTGTGAAAAGCCATTGCGGTATTGGTAAGACTATCGCTGCGCTCAGGCAATATTTTTATTGGCCAAAAATGGCAAAGCAAATTCAAGAATTTATCAACGCTTGTGTTTTGTGTAAGGAGACGAAAGCTCCAAACAAAGTTCTGAGACCAAAAATGGGGTTTGAAACCGTAACTTGTAGACCATGGCAGAAGATCTTTATAGACTTCATAGGACCTTTTCCGAGGTCAAAATCCGGTAACAGTTTTGTTTTCATTGTGCTAGATCACTTAACAAAATTCGTTTTGTTAAAGCCTTTGCCGAAAGCGAATACTAGAAGCGTAATAAAGTTTTTAGAAAGTGAAGTCTTTCATAAGTTTGGGGTTCCCCAAACAGTCCATTCCGATAACGGAAAGCAATTCACTTCTACCGAGTTCACAGATTTCTTAGAGAAATACGGATGCAAACCTATGAGAAATGCCGTGTATTCGCCACAGGCGAATGCATCGGAACGTGTGAACAGAACTATTATCTCGGCAATACGCGCTTATGTATCAGAAGACCAAAAGGATTGGGATCGTTTTCTATCGGCTATAGAATGTTCACTTCGGTCTACAATACAAACTTCTACCGGATATTCACCGTATTTTTCATTATTTGGCTCACATATGGTCACGCACGCCAGCTATTACGATATAGTCGATAAACTTGGCGCTTTAGAAGACGGATCGATTGAAGTCGTACCGAAAAACAATGTATTGGAATTAGTTCGAAGCGCGATAAAGAAAAAACTACATGAATCATACGAGAAATCAGCGGCTCGGTATAATAGAAGATCTCGCGACGTCACGTTTAAACCCGGTCAAGAAATTCTAAGAAGAAACTTCGTGCAAAGTGACGCTTCCCGCCATTTCAATGCTAAACTTTGCCGGAAGTTCGTTAAGTGCCGTGTTGTTCAGAAATTAGGTAATTCCCTTTACGAAATTGAGGATTTACAGGGTAGGAGAATAGGAATCTACCACGCAAAAGACCTCCAACATATGGTACCCTCGAAGTAGACGCCCGGCTAGCTCAGTCGGTAGAACATGAGACTCTTATTCTCAGGGTCGCAGTTCTTCCCCACTCCAAGGTTATGATAGGTCGACTTCCCGAATTAGTTCTCCTTCGACAGGTCTCCGGTAACTCTTCGGGTTTGTTATGTCACCCTGTTGCCTACGTCATATTACACGAATCACCAATGCAAGTGCAACACTGCACGGTGATCATATGTGTTGCTGACGTGTCAGGATTTGATTGGTTGATGCATTTTTTTTTTGCAAATTAGCGATCCCTAAACGGACTGAAAATTGACTTTCGCGTCATTCTCGAGAGTAGCGGCCGGCGAGATAAGACCGAATACGTAAACGAAAAGAAAAGGAGAAACAGAAAGAAAAATAAAGGAATTTTACCGGTGATAGAGTGTTGTTTGAAACTAAAAAACTAAAACTAATAAGAGTGAGGAATGTACATCCAAATGGATGCACTCTAAAAAAAATAAACAAAGTGTGTGTTTTCTTGAATTAATATTGAAATTGTTCAATACCTTTCTGACTGCTTGAATTAATTTGTGCAAACCCAACAACTGTGTAGAGCCGCCACCGAGGCGCTGGGACTGTACCCGTGAATGACACGTGATGGTGCACGCGCAGTTGGGTAACGGTACAGTGAGTTT
>NW_026881307.1:0-108378 GCF_032173495.1 Musca vetustissima | reverse complement strand
CTTTGTCTTGTTATGGCTTGACTTCAAGTTTACGTATTGCTAGTGGTGACCCACAGGAGTGGTGACAGTATCCCTCCTGCGATCTACCTCCTACTTTGTCCCTGATAGTTATGTCTTGTAAGCTATAGTTTATCCATCTGTTCCTTAGCATATGGTTGACCCAACATATTTTCTTTTTATTATAAATTTACTACAACTATATGTTTTTGTTTGTCTTTGTTTAATAATGCTTATAATAATATTTTATTTTTCGTTTTGTGGTTTTTTTTAATAAATAACATTTAATTGCATATCGTTATACAGTCTTTCGTTACTCTCACACAAAAATGCTGCTACTTACAAACTAAGAATTGACCAAAAATAAAAATAAAGTAAAAAAACTGATTGCACTCGTTGTGGAATGAATGATAGAACAAAAAACAAAAGAAAAAATGAAACGCCACAACAAACAACACATTTAAAAAATCACAAATTTATGCTAATATACAAATGTTTGTTAAAGGTTAAACTTAAACAATGTGCAGTGAACAAAAATTCAAATTCCGTTTCCAACGGTTTTGTGAATTTAATGTCGAATGCAAGCAGTAGCTGTAATAGAAGAACAATTTGTTAATTTAATTCATTTCACGAAAAATAGAGAGGGAGAGAGCTCTACGAACCTTGGCCAACAGCAACACAATTTCCATTTCCACAAATCGTTTACCCGGACAGGTTCGTTTTCCATGCCTTAAATATAAAAATATTCCACGCCTTAAATATAAAAATATTCTTTTAAAAATCCACGCCTTAAATATAAAAATATTCTTTTAAAAATCCACGCCTTAAAAAAAAATATTCTTTTAAAAATCCACGCCTTAAATATAAAAATATTCTTTTAAAAATCCACGCCTTAAATATAAAAATATTCTTTTAAAAATCCACGCCTTAAATATAAAAATATTCTTTTAAACACTACTGAAGGTCCTATAAAAAAATATTCTTTTAAAAATCCACGCCTTAAATATAAAAATATTCTTTTAAAAATCCACGCCTTAAATATAAAAATATTCTTTTAAAAATCCACGCCTTAAATATAAAAATATTCTTTTAAAAATCCACGCCTTAAATATAAAAATATTCTTTTAAAAATCCACGCCTTAAATATAAAAATATTCTTTTAAAAATCCACGCCTTAAATATAAAAATATTCTTTTAAAAATCCACGCCTTAAATATAAAAATATTCAAAATATTCTTTAAAAAATCCACGCCTTGGATAACCCTTGAAAAAATATTCTTTAAAAAATCCACGCCTTGGATAACCCTTGAAAAAATATTCTTTAAAAAATCCACGCCTTGGATAAACCTTTAAAAAATATTCTTTGAAAAATCCACGCCTTGGAAAGCCCTAACCCACGCCTTGGATAAAAAAAATATTTTTTAAAAAATCCACGCCTTGGAAAAAATATTTTTTACCCTTGAAAAAATATTTTTTAAAAAATCCACGCCTTGGATAACCCTTGAAAAAATATTCTTTAAAAAATCCACGCCTTGGATAACCCTTGAAAAAATATTCTTTAAAAAATCCACGCCTTGGATAACCCTTGAAAAAATATTCTTTAAAAAATCCACGCCTTGGATAACCCTTGAAAAAATATTCTTTAAAAAATCCACGCCTTGGATAACCCTTGAAAAAATATTCTTTAAAAAATCCACGCCTTGGATAACCCTTGAAAAAATATTCTTTAAAAAATCCACGCCTTGGATAACCCTTGAAAAAATATTCTTTAAAAAATCCACGCCTTGGATAACCCTTGAAAAAATATTCTTTAAAAAATCCACGCCTTGGATAACCCTTGAAAAAATATTCTTTAAAAAATCCACGCCTTGGATAACCCTTTAAAAAATATTCTTTAAAAAATCCACGCCTTGGATAACCCTTGAAAAAATATTCTTTAAAAAATCCACGCCTTGGATAACCCTTGAAAAAATATTCTTTAAAAAATCCACGCCTTGGATAACCCTTGAAAAAATATTCTTTAAAAAATCCACGCCTTGGATAACCCTTGAAAAAATATTCTTTAAAAAATCCACGCCTTGGATAACCCTTGAAAAAATATTCTTTAAAAAATCCACGCCTTGGATAACCCTTGAAAAAATATTCTTTAAAAAATCCACGCCTTGGATAACCCTTGAAAAAATATTCTTTAAAAAATCCACGCCTTGGATAACCCTTGAAAAAATATTCTTTAAAAAATCCACGCCTTGGATAACCCTTGAAAAAATATTCTTTAAAAAATCCACGCCTTGGATAACCCTTGAAAAAATATTCTTTAAAAAATCCACGCCTTGGATAACCCTTGAAAAAATATTCTTTAAAAAATCCACGCCTTGGATAACCCTTGAAAAAATATTCTTTAAAAAATCCACGCCTTGGATAACCCTTGAAAAAATATTCTTTAAAAAATCCACGCCTTGGATAACCCTTGAAAAAATATTCTTTAAAAAATCCACGCCTTGGATAACCCTTGAAAAAATATTCTTTAAAAAATCCACGCCTTGGATAACCCTTGAAAAAATATTCTTTAAAAAATCCACGCCTTGGATAACCCTTGAAAAAATATTCTTTAAAAAATCCACGCCCTGTATAACCCTTGAAAAAATATTCTTTAAAAAATCCACGCCTTGGATAACCCTTGAAAAAATATTCTTTAAAAAATCCACGCCTTGGAAAGCCCTTTAAAAAATCCACGCCTTAAATAGCCCCTGAAAAAATATTTTTTAAAAAATCCACGCCTTAAATAGCCCCTGAAAAAATATTTTTTAAAAAATCCACGCCTTAAATAGCCCCTGAAAAAAATATTTTTTAAGAAATCCACGCCTTAAATAGCCCCTGAAAAAATATTTTTTAAAAAATCCACGCCTTAAATAGCTCCTGAAAAAATATTTTTTAAAAAATCCACGCCTTAAATAGCCCTTGAAAAAAATATTCTTTAAAAAAAATCCAAGCCTTGGAAACTCTTGAAAAATATTCTTTAAAAAATTCACGCCTTGGAAAGCCTTTGAAAAATTTTTCTTTAAAAAACCCACGCCTTCGATAACCCTTGAAAAAATATTCTTTAAAAAATCCACGCCTTGGAAAGCCCTTGAAAAAATATTCTTTAAAAAACCCACGCCTTGGATAGCCCTTGAAAAAATATTCTTTAAAAAATCCACGCCTTGGATAGCCCTTGAAAAAATATTCTTTAAAAAATCCACGCCTTGGAAAGCCCTTGAAAAAATATTCTTTAAAAAAATCCACGCCTTGGAAAGCCCTTGAAAAAATATTCTTTAAAAAAATCCACGCCTTGGAAAGCCCTTGAAAAAATATTCTTTAAAAAAATCCACGCCTTGGAAAGCCCTTGAAAAAATATTCTTTAAAAAAATCCACGCCTTGGAAAGCCCTTGAAAAAATATTCTTTAAAAAATCCACGCCTTGGATAACCCTTGAAAAAATATTTTTTAAAAAATCTACGCCTTGAAAAAATATTCTTTAAAAAATCCACGCCTTGGATAGCGCTTGAAGAAATATTCTTTAAAAAATCCACGCCTTGAAAAAA
The DNA here is from genome assembly GCF_032173495.1 of Musca vetustissima. Classification (NCBI taxonomy): domain Eukaryota; kingdom Metazoa; phylum Arthropoda; class Insecta; order Diptera; family Muscidae; genus Musca; species Musca vetustissima. Next base: position 104,801 of record NW_026881307.1, on the reverse strand, counting down.
TATTCTTTAAAAAATCCACGCCCTTGAAAACATATTCTTTAAAAAATCCATGCCCTTGAAAAAATATTCTTTAAAAATCCACACCTTGGATAGCCCTTGAAGAAATATTTTTTTAAAAATCCACGCCATGGATAGCCCTTGCAAAAATATTCTTTAAAAAAGCCACGCCCCGGATTGCCCTTTAAAAAAATATTTTTTTTAAATTCAAGCCTTGTATAGCTTTTAAAAAATATTCTTTAAAAATCCATGACTTTTTTAGTCCGTGGAAAAAACTTCAGGCTTTTGGTAACCTTGAAACAATCCTTTATAAATTCGAAAGTTGGCCTTCCCTTTATCTTATACTTGGATATTTCACCTCCCCTCATCACGCACCGCATCATTTCCCCTTTTTTTGTAAACATTCGAAAAAGTACTAATTTATTTTTTTATAGGTAATCACGTTAGCACGGTACCAGCTAACCCAAACCTAAATTATATCAACATATAGCAAACTTTACCACTTACCCCTGCTTTTAATTCATAACCCGACAACTGCATATCCTCCTCCAATATTCGCGCCAAACAAAATGCTGTCGGTCGGATGCGATACGATTCCTGTATACAGGCTTTGGTGTAGGTGGCATTGGTGAAAGCATCCTGCAAAATGATTGTGTGGCGGTGGTCTTGAAATTCTTGAAGAATTTTCGCGATCACTTCTTCATTGCCGGTAACCGAACTCAAAACAAACAACAAAGTATTGGCGAGCTGTAAACGAAGAAAAACGAAAAAATTCTTAAAGTGCAGTTCGGCGAGTGCTCTATTATCTCAATCTTACCGTCTCAATGCCGGCCGCAATGAAATCAATAATAGCTGATTTTTTGTCCCTGATATCCAAATCCTTCAGATCCAAAATATGTTGAAATACACTGCGCACATCGTCATCGTGATGCATGAAGTTGGCATTGTTCTCCTCCAGCGCCTGGTCGACCATTTCCGAAATCACACTATGCATGAACTGAGAGGTTACTTTCTAGATTTCTTGGGAGCTAGGGCGTGACAATAATCGCTCTCGATCGTCTGTACTTACTCATAAATAGTTTCCTCGGCGTGGGCAAATTTCCTGTAGGTCTGCGTGGGAAAATACTTCCACATGCCGAAGCCATAGTAGGAATCTCTTTGGGATATGAACAGCTGCTTGACAGCGGCCGCCAATTGTTTTATCTTCTCCGGCTGCTCGGTATTGGTGGATAGAAATCCCATGCGACGTCCCAGCATTAGGGTGCATACCGCCTCTAGACCCATCAGATTGGCAATATCTTCAAAATTGGTAACCTCAAAGGTGTGAGGATCTCTATTTGCTTTTAAAAGATCAATAAAATCATCACATACCAAATTCAGGGCTGGCAAAAAGTTTTGCAATATTCTCGGCGATGTTATGAACGATGTTAGGGAGGAGCGGAGTTTTTGCCATGTTGGACCCTGTCTAAACAGAGGAGGGTTTTAATCGAGGGGAAACACAACAGAAAAGAACGGAGTTATCGACAATGGCATGGAAACCACAAAACTTACTCATTAACAATGCCAACGCTGGCATAACGTTCGGGACGGGAGCGGCGATAGGTTACCACAATTTCTGTGGGGGGTCTAAAGGGATATTTGCTGGGATATTTCAAGACTCTTTCCAAATCGGCACGATTGAAGAGATGGACAATGGGTAGGCCGGATGGCATGACTTCTAAAACAATGTCACCATATTTGCGATTTAGATCTGGAAAAACAACGAAAAAGAGTGGGCAGGGTAAGGGGGATGAAGTCTGAAATAATAAATATTTAATTCACAGAAACTTACCCGCATACACCTCATGCAGTTTGGACATTTTATATTTTCGAAAAAATAATAGAAAAATCCATTTTGTTCCCAGCAATGGCAGCGGTTTTGGTCCTGGTATATCAAAAACCCCTTTAGGTCGTATTTCTTTTGCGTGATAATAATCTGTCTCTGTGGTTATCGAGGCCTCCGAATCATTGGCATATTTATTCAATTGATCCTTGTTGAGCAGCAACGGTTTTATGTAGCATTCGGAAAATTTCCGCAAATCCAAATTACAATAGAAGGCGAGCAATATGGCAATTGCCATTAACAATATTAGAGCCATAACCATGGAAAATCTAAAAAGGATAATAGAAAAAGAAAAATTTTGGAACTATTAAATTTAAATGAGATTTTGTTCGGAAAAAATATAATAAGAGCTTTTCAGGTCGGAAGCAAAAATATATTTTGCTACAGATTTTCTGAAGTATATTTTTAGCTTTTAGTAAACAAAATTTCAGTTAACAAAATCTTACTCAAGACTAATTTACAGCTTAGATAATATGGACGATAGTATGGAAAGTTCATTGGATTTTATATTCAGGTTTAATATATTTTATATTGAACCCCTAATGAAAAATCCGTGAGGGGAGCAGTATTGTAGATTGACCGGAAATTTATAATTCTTTACAAAGATCGACATGCATATAGCATACTTATTCGTTGTCCAGATCCACTTCTCTGTTAAAATTTCGTGTTGTTGGAATCATAAATGTGATCTATGACATTTAATTCAGGAAATTATAAATGTTGGAGGGAGTATATGTTGTTCTGCGCTATTTTGGGTACATCCAATAATTTTCTATTATATACCGATTTAACCAAGCATAAAAAATTCAACTCAAATGATTTTGATTGAATGTGGACAATATTCTGCCTTTGGTGAATTATTGACATTAAATGGAACGTAATTCTGTATCCAATATGCTATGCTAAATTTGGCTTTAATCGGAAAAGGCTTGGGAGTTTGATGTACCATTTATATAAAATCGGCCTAAAATAAATATGGGAGCTATATGCAAATATTAACCTATTTTAATAAAAACTCAACATAGTAGACGCTATGTTAAATTTCGCACAAACCTTGCGAATTTAATGTAAAAATTACATAAAATCGGACGAAACAAAAACTATCCTGTAACTTAATAATTAATATCAGAATATGGAGACATCTGTCCGCTACTTCGTTAGTGAATGTGGGCATTATTGAAACATGCCAAAATAAATTATTTTTTTTTTCATAGAAAACTCACCAATATTGACCATTTTAGCACCTTTGTTCTCCTCCATATCTCAACACTACACACCAATTCTTGTCGCCACAGAAATCTAGCTCTATTCTAAATTTGGTACCATTTATTACCTTTTGCAATCTTGTAGTACCTATTTTTAAAACTAATTACACATTTAATGGTTAGAGCTCTATAGGTTCACCTAAATGTAAGTTTTTACATATTTTAGTACACATTAGTTCCGCTGCAGAACCTAAAAGAATCTACTCATTTTACATGTTTTGCAACTTTTTACTCAAAAACCGTTCCTCAACCCACAAAACTGGTAAAACATTGACTCAAATTTAAGAGAGCCCAAAACAAAATGGCGTTCTCTTTCTAAACTTTTTACTCGAGAAATTTGGTCGAGTAAAAATGGTAAACAGGAATGCCTACTTCTGATTGGCTGTTATGTTGATTTTAAAGAATTGCCATCTAATTTTGGCATATTTACTAGATTTGCGTTCCCGAACTTTTAAAATTATTTTGTACTCTGAGAGCAATTCTGAAATGTTTCCCTTTTACTAGATTTACTATTAAAAAAGTACTGGAACAGACCAATTAATATAAATTTCCATATCTACCTATCTCAACAATCTAATAATAACCAGTGAGCGGAGTAGTATAGTCGGACGGAGCCGACCATATGATACCCTACACAACTTCCACGAAAATCTAATTTCTATGGTTCGATATTCTGAGCTTGGGCAATATTTAGCGATATTTGTACCCCCTTGACCGACTAGACGTCTACAAATATTACTAATATTCAGTACAGCTCTTCTAATTACTTATCCAGACCCCCTTCACCGTGGGTTGTGTTGTGATGTCCGGCTTTCAATAGTGGCCTATAAATCGATTCATAAAAAACACAAAAAATTAAGTTTTCGGGTCACCTCATCCAAATATTATTATCTGATCATCACCGAAAATTGTAGGCGTTGTCCATGACCATACCTGGATCCTCATGGAAAATGTCAAAGCGATCCGCGATATATTTCCGCCTTTCAGTGTGTTAATGCGTTACTAAATAATATATGAATACGTAAGGACCTGTAAATATTTATGTGTAACTCCCACATCCGAGTACACACGACAATGCAATTGGTATCAATGTAAAGGTAAACCCCTCCTCTTGGATATACCATCAACTTCTCGGGTCTATGTCTTTCAGGAGTAAATATATACGCCATAGAATATAAATTTTGTCATTTTCCACACAAAAGTCTGGGTCCATTTGACCCGCTAAATATTGACCGATCTTTATCAAAATAGGCATGCTTATTCTTTGGCCCGATCCCCTTCTCCACGCCGTGTTTGGGTCATAGTTGCGGCCTCTGGAGCGACCAGAAAAACCGACAAAAATAAAGTTTTTGGTCCATTTCATCCCCTAAATATTAACCGATCTTTTCCAAAAACAATAGGGGTCTTCATTAGCCAGAACCCATCCTATATGCAAAATTTCGTACTTAAAGGTGGGTCTAGGACCAATATTTCGCGGCGTTACAAACTTTTGGGGCTGCACAAAGCTATAATACCCTGACAACATAGTTGTGTAGGGTATAATCATATTTCCTAATTTCAGGATTCCAGCACACCCAAATTCAAATTTAGAACACATAAGTTCCCAAAAATTTTTTGTAAAATGTATTGAATATTGTACGATATAGTACTTTTCGTATACGTAAGTTCACATTTCCAAAATTACCTACATATCCCAATCCTACATTCCGACTCATTCTAAATTTGAATTTCGAAAATCCTAGTCTTATACGACATCTTCGAGAGTGACGCTCACTCCAAATTTCAAGATTCTAGTTTCAGGCGTTTCGTCTGGGCGTTAATGAATCGTTAAATCAGTCAGTCAGGCAATCACTCTACTCTTTTATTAGTATAGATAACTCACACATCCGGCACATACATCAATATACGTGGCATTTATTTCAAAGGAACTTTTCCCAACCAAATGACATGTACGGGGTCTACTATTTATATTTTTGGCCAAATAATAAAAAAAAATTGGCAACGAAAATCATTGACTACGCATTTTTCTTTCGCCTTTTGCAATCACGCCATCTTTCAAAAGAATTGAGATTGGGCGACGACAATTTTCTTAGTCATAGATTTGACGGGTATAGCTTCCATATACCGGTATCCCGAAATTTCAGGTATTTTGGGGATTTTGTTTAGGCGCTAATTCTACCGAATGAGCTGTTATTTGGTATTCTCTGTTCATATCAACTAAAAATTACCCAGATCGGTGCATCTTTAGGTATATCCCAGATACCACCACCAAATTGCTGCAATTTGTATGGTGCATTTTGAGGACTTAAGACACTTTTTTCTAATTCTAATTATAGATATCGGTTTACTTGTTAGATATTAGTCCCATATAACGATAACCCTGATTTTAGGCTTATTGATCATTATGGACATGCCTTTTATATATATAATCTGATATGTTGGTGTCTCGTTGGGGTACAAATCTTCAAACCAACAAGTAAAAAGGATGATACCATGACGATGACAATAAACAATTTAAAATTAATGGGAGCTCCCATGGTATAATAATAAAAGGTAACAGCAAGTGTTGTTGTACAAAAAACGATACAACAACCACATGGAAATTTGTTGTTGTAAGTTCTACTAGTGTCAACTCATTTGAAAGAAAAATGTAAACAAAAAAACAAATTATCATCAATTTATTTTTATTTTGAAAATGATATATTTTCGAATCCTCAAAATAAAAATTGAAAAACATGAATGAAAATCTATCAAATTAATATTTCTATCGCTTCCACATCTTTACTTTAATTGAGTCATTGCCATATATATGTGTAACACATATGAAAATGCTGGGAATAGCGAGTTATTCCTTCAAGAAAGATTTGCTTTCTGAAACTTTCCCCGCAGGCAGATTGAGTAAATTGAATAAGGGAGAACATTTAATAATGAACAATTTCAAATTGTATCCGTTCCCAATTTTCCTGTTGGGTGATTTTTAAACACATAATTTGTCAAATTCATATTGACACTAGTATTACGTTGGAATCAAATCAGCTGGGATTTGCTGTTACCTTTTATAATTGTACCATGGGGAGCTCCTAGGAGAAAACTCATGTTATGATAGGACCTTGAATATAGCGAAAAACAAGTGAGAAATAAATAATTGAAAATACAAAATACCAAATTACAGCCAAATACGGATGAAAAACGTGTCTAGAATTCTCAAATTGTTGGGTAAATATTAATAATTTTTGGGTTGTGAGAACCCAAAATACCAAATTACAAATTTGGACACATTTTTTACATTTTTCAACCGACATGGCACCATATACCCTATATAACGGTACTCACCGATTTTCGAAATTTTAAGGATTTTTGAGACGTTTTTCAGGCGAATCAGCTGTAATTAGTTATTTTGGCTTCTCTTTCGACTGCGAATCTCCCTACAAAAATTCATCAAATTTGGCCGAAGTTTTAGGGTAGCCTTCATTGTAATGATACCCTCAGATTTTCGTTTTTTTAGTGAAACATGTTTCAACCGAATTAGAAGTAATTACATATTTTGGATTCAAATTAGGTGGAGGATATTCATACTAAAAATTATTAACATCGTTTCATCTTCAGCAATAATCCCATATATATTTTGTGGGTATTTTGAGCAATTTGGACACATTTTTCTAACCACATTGGTAGCAATTAGATATTTTGGGTTGGATAGTAAATTTACATGGTCCATGGTTAGATAAACATCTATGGTATCCCAAAAAATCGGTATTTAACAATGTTAAGAAATTTGCAATTAAAATTGGTTGCAAGTCAGCATAGGTTTTTGTCATATTCCATATATATATATATATATAGATTTCGAATCATTCACTGCAGTATAGTATCTAAAAATTGGATTTTTGGAGATGTAATCATCAGATGTATCATCTGAATACATAAACTCGGTATTTACAGCAATCGATAGACGAATGGGTATAACATCTAATGGGAGAATGGGAATAAAATCTATAAAGAAGCATATCACTACTGACAATTTACTGTAAATAGATTTTCTACAATCTGACGACTCTATTTTGGATTTGGATAACATATTCTAGCATTGGAGGGAGGATTGAAATATGTCCGCTTCACCTGATATTGTAAGACATATTTTTGTCTGTAGATGAACAAAGGCGAAAGTGAGCCCTTATTGATACCTTCATTATTTTACAGTGAAGAAAGAATGGATTTATTTTATGCTCATTATTTTTATAATTTCAATAATTATGCCAATCATCAGTCCTGGGTGACACCTGTAACTCCAATACCATATGTTCTATTTGATTTTTTTTTACAATACATTTTTGTGGTTTGCGGCTATGGTATGCACCAGTGGCACACGCTCAACCTAATCGAACTTTGTTTAACCAAAGCGTGGTTTGCAATCAACCGGGCCAGTCAATCCGACGGAGGCAGTTAGTCAGAGAGCCACTTGTCTGTCTAGCAAGTGTCTAACCGGTATTTAAATGAATTTATCTGGTCACACTTATTGTGTTTAATCGTTGCGTATCTGTGAAAAATTATATGAGCCAGAAGCTAAAAAAACCACACACAACAGCAACAACAACAACAACAACAACAAGTAGAAACGAATAAGAAGTGTGACTAAATAGAGGTGTGTGTGAATGTTGTGTTTTTACAAAATGGCATGTTGTCAAATTTACATTTGAATTTGTTGAATGTGAATTGCATTTTAGTGGTCACTGAATTTAAATGCGTTTTTTAAATGTGCAATAATTTTTTTTGTGCTGGTGAAATAGAGAACATGTGTGTCCATGTGTGAAAATGAGGGGTTGTTGATATGGAATTTGAAGAAATTTTCGATCTAAAAATATCAAAAATCTAAAAATGAGTCTCTATTGTAAACCAATATAAGGAGAACTATACATTAAGATTGTCATTCTGTTTGGAATACCTCGATATATTCTCCGGAGACACCATAAAGTAAACATAATTTTGATCAGAATCAGAATTATTCAAGTCCGAATGGTGAGAATTGAGGTCCAACCTTTTGGTATGGCTTTTTAATCGAAGTGACTGTAATTTGGTATGTTGGGTTCTTATTGGGTAGCTAATCCTTCTAACAAAAAATTCAATATTGGTGCACTTGTTAGCAGTGTTGCCAATTGAGCACTTTTAGAGCTATATTTAGCACTTTTCAAACTCGTTTAGCGCCAGAAAAAGTGATCTAGCACCTAGCACCTTTTTTGGCATTTTATTTTTTTCTGGGGTTAGTTAAAATTTGGGGTATTATTTCGGTTGACGCATTATAATGTCCCTATGTTTCACGCTATGAATTTGATTTTCAAATGTTAAAACATGTCAGGGCATCTGTAAACAAGTATAAAATCTTAAAGTTCGGCCGATCAGAATTTTTTCCCTGCACCATATGGAGTGTATTAAAATTTTCTAAAAAAATGGTTGCTGTATCATCGCCTCGATGTGGGGTTGCATCATCAACCGGATGCTTGAACCATAAAAAGGCAGAGGCTCGACTCCTCGCTAAGGAGGAAGTGAAGCTTAGCGGCGGATTGGCTTTAGAGTGCTCGTCGACGCTCAACTTCGACACCTAATGGTGCACCATTGATAAAGCCGTTAAGGCGAGAATCATGTAAAACCCACAGGATTCAACATGGTTTAAATAACACTTCGGCGAGAAAAGGTTCTAAATCTTAAAAAGGCCCAAATAGGATGGAACCTCTATGTTCAAAACTTTACCTTGACAGAACTTCACTGCTTGTTAGAGTAGCTCCATACCCTTTAAGTAGAGTATATACCGATACTTACCAAATTTGGTATTTTGAGAAGCTTGGATACATTTTGGGATTCTCATTGGGTAGAAAATCTTCCTAACGAAAGTGGTACATATTGGTCGAAGTTTCGGGGTATTCGACTTATTATTTTTTTAAATAAGGCTATTTCGCGCAATATCGGTCCGTTTTTAGGTAAAGTCCTTATGTAATAATTAATTTCGAGGATTTGAGACAGGGCTTTGGGTTCTCATTAGAAGGAAAATCTTCTATCCCTTTTACTACCCTACTATTGGGTATTTTGGTGATTTCGGGCAAGCATTTAAACTGATTTGGCTAAAATTTCATATTTTGGATTTCCATTGGGTGTCAAATCTTTACACCTATAATTAACAATATCGGGTATAAAAAGTCCTGTTCGACAGAAGATAACGATTTTATTTTTATTTAAAAAAATCCCCATTTTTTGCATATCACATATCGTCATCCCTATTATACATAAATATGTATATACGTATGTAAATATTGATAGGTGTGAATTGTTTACCACTTAATTTAGATTTTGATTTGTATTTTTGTTGTTGTTGTTGCTACTTTGCTACACCTGTCTTATCTGGGGTTATAAATTTTAATGCAATTTAAATCGTATTCGACGCAACGCCTTTTGAGCACCGATCACAAGAAATGATTTATTTGTTTGAATTATTTTTAATCATTTTAATATAGATTTTTTTTCGGGCTCCATAAAATATATATTTGATGGCTTAGCAACAAAAAAATTTACATATTAAAATTAAAAAATTAAAAACATGTGTGTAAAATTATTACAACATTCAAATAGAATTCAATAGGCAATAAGTTTGGCTCGTGTTATTATTTTTTTGTATTATTAATGACTTTGAACTGATTACAAGATTGTAGAATAGAATTGATTACAAGATTATGTTTGCAGGAAATGTTTGGAGGGCTTTTTAATTCAAACATTTTATTTCCACGTGTGTATGTAAATAACATACATTGTATATCTATACACGTGTCACAGCATGTAAGGGCACACATTAAATTTGCGTTTTTTGAATGACTAATGTATGTGGAAGTATTTGTGATTTTTTCTTTGTTTTCTGGAGAGGAAAACTAGTTTTGAAGACGTACATTTTTATACAAATTATGGCAAAATTCTGAAATATTCAATGAGCACCCTTCACATTGCTGTTGGTATTGGTTAAGCAGATAATTTATATAGAAATAAATTGATCGCAACAAATCAACCTGATAACGAAATGGAAGATGATTACTTCCTAAATAGACCAGAAATAACCCAATACACATGTTTTAATTGGAAACGTATATAAAATCGGACGAAAAAAAGAGGATACTAGTCATAAAGGAACAGATTTCCTATTAAAATGGGGATCTACATTGACATAACAGTTGGTCGTTTTTGTTCTTTATAAATTATCAGGACTTTTATGGATATTTTGTTGCTATAGGGCATAGGGAATGTGTTCAACTTGACCTGAGCAATGCCAGCGCCATGCGCTGTTGGCCAAAAATTGTAAAATGAGCAGAACCAAGCAAAAAAAGTGGTAATAACATCTCAGCCATTGTATACCCCTGGTTTGAAATTTGAAAATGTTGACCCTTAGTTGAGGAAATTCCTTGGATCGATGGGTTTAAGGTTGATCTATGTTCAGGCTTGATCTAGGTTTAGTTAAGAGAAGGGACATGACTTAGATCTGGTACAAATATTACGTAGTACGAAGTTTGGATCAAATCGAATGCCGCTTTCGTATGAAGTGAACAATAATTGTAATTTTTAGAAGAGGTCCAGATGAAGTGGAGTTAGCTAATAAACTTATTTAGATGCACGGTTTTTTTGTATTTTTACAGATGTTTTTGTAATATTTCCATTCCACTTCGTAAGTATTTTGTGTATAAAACTTTTAGATTTTTAAGGCAGTATTATTAAAAATTAGTTAATTACAATGTGTATTCTCATAAAAATAATTAATAATATAATGCTTTTAGAAAATCGATAGAAACAAATTAAAAAAAAAACTAAGTATCTTCGGGGTAGAATCGGCATCTTGAAGTGGGGCACATTCGGCCATATAAAGATAGTGTAATATTATTTCCTTATTTTTTTTTTGAGTTTGTAAAAATATTCTTTTAAAACTGTTCGAAATTTCATATATAAGACAAAATGTGATTGTATTGCTGAAAATGCGATAGAAAAATTCTATTTCTGATAGTGTATGTGGCTTTGAGACGTCAACGTCCGCCGCTAGAAAATATAGCCTTACACGAATCTACACTAATTCAAGAATGTCCCTACAAAATTTCAAGAGAAATTCTCAAGAACTCTTGAAGATATAGCCGATTTATTGCGTCAGCATCAAGTTACGCCTAAAGGGCTTCTCAAACTTTAAACGTGTTTTTCTCTTTTGTGAATGGCGGGCACGATAACTCAAAAACTAATGACCCAATCGATTCCACATTTTTACACGTTTCTCTGTGAGTGTATAGCTATCGTATGAACTAGGATAAAGCCAATCGGTGAAGATCTTCCTTATTTTTAAACTTGGTTTTTGGTAAAAAATCGGCGATTTTCCAAAAATATTTTTTCAAAGGTCCGCCATTTTGTTCATTTTAGAGCGAAGTCAATAATCCTTGTTCAAAAGTCAAACATTGAGTCGGTGTTTACAAACAAAAAAGAACCTTTAGAATATCTGAATTTCAACCAGACTGATAACAATGATAATTACCAGGCTATGACTATGGTGCCGAATGTGTCCCATCAAATGCCGAAGCTATCCCGGGTAGAATTTGACTTTTTTACAAAACTGTAAAATATTTTAACTAATACAAATTTATTATACTTTTTTGGTACTAGTTTTTATAATTAAGTGCCAGACGACAATAACCAGCTATAAAGTTTCTATATCTGTTGAATAAGTACTGAGCTATACAGCTCTGAACAAAAAGTGCCGAATGTGCCGCAGTCTCCCCTAACCATATTAGACAAATGATGAGCGTTATATAAACGATTTTTCAAAAATTTTGTTTTTTTATTTAATTCAAACCTCAGGGATGTCCCTTTAAAATTTCAAGTGAAAATCTCAACAACGATATAGCCGATTTACTGTGTTAGCATCAGGTGATGGGTAGAAGTTCTTCTCAAACTTCCCGAAAATGTGTTATTACGATTAGCGGCCATGATAAATCAAAAACTAATAATCCAATCCGTTCCAAAACTAGGGAATTTTCCAAAAAGCAAATTTCATATGCCCGCCATTTTGTTCATTTTTGTTCGATGTTAATAATCCTAGTTCATACCGGAGCCAGACATAACTCTTTCGAGTGCCGTTGGAATTTTTGTAATCGGACGTTTCAGTGGTCGGAATTATTTCAGTCGGTTCCACATTTAGATGTTGTGATAAATCAAAACGCGATTTCCAAAGAAAACAAATTGATCGCCTTTATATTATTTTTAAAAATCACACGAACTTATTTTTTTAACCAAAATGTCGAGTTATGAGGTTAAACGTATACATTACATATGATAGTATTAAGTATACGACACCCAACCCCAAAACCACTTTGTAGAATACATTTCAATTTTATTTTCTTTTAACCAGTTTCATTTATTACGTCCAGTAATACCAAATTATAATTGATATCCATTTTTTTTCTATTATAATTTTAAACACGCGAATTGTATTATTTTCTGAATAATAAAATAAGCTCGTTTAATTTATCATGATTCAGTCTTTAAAATAATGGCTGATTTTGAAACTATTCAGTGCTGGGGAAATACAAAATTATCTACAAAACTAGAATCTGGGATTAAATGTTATATTAATTTTTATAAAAAAATATTTAATATAATATATTATATAGATGGGATTTGTTGCCATTTATATTTTAAATGTTGAATAGTGAGTTCAACCGACAAAATGAAACTGCTGCGCAAGGGAGAATCGATCGAAGCATTTATATGGCTGCTAAGGAGAAATCTACATACTATCATTTTTGAAATTTGGGGTATGACCTGAAACACATCGCAATCCTAACACCGTTATATGAGGGCTAAGTCCAAACTTGGGCCAATATTTATATTTTTGTAAGGAGACTACAAAATATGAAAATGCAGTCAATTAGGGTGAAGAACTTAACTTGGACTGATAAATCCACTTTTCAGGAGATGTAGCAGTGAACATTTTCAAACGGACGGACATGGCGATTAGTAATTGTCGAAAGTGTGCATTTATGCCCAAAGGTGGGCATAAGAATGTACAATTTATGGTTTGCGCATATTTTTTTTTTGTTTCCGGCATATCCATATGTTTTCTTTGTATATCCTATTCCTATATATCCTATTTGTAAAACCGCTCCTAGTATCTCGATCTAAACAACGACAATAATAGGTTTGAGTAATCGGTTAATATTGAGGGGATGAAATGGATCTGGTCGCTCTAGAGATCACAATTATTACCCGAAAGGGACTACATTTTACACGGGGATCACACCTTTCTAATGTTATTGTGCGCACCAACCAAACAGAGAGACGAGCAGACATTTCAAATTGCCTGAAACGAAATTGGTTCAAAGACTCGTGGATCTAAAACCAGCATTTCGATAAGGCACATTTTAATAGTGGCAAGGTGTATATAATAAAACATTTTAAAATAAAAACAATTTATGAGATTGTGGTGTTTAGAGCGACACGAAAGTAAAAACATGGTAAATTTACACTTCAAATAAAAAGTAAATTTTAAAGTTACTGTTCGTTTAATGATTATTTTATAAAGGGTGATTTTTTTGAGGTTAGGATTTTCATGCATTAGTATTTGACAGATCACGTGGGATTTCAGACATGGTGTCAAAGAGAAAGATGCTCAGAATGCTTTGACATTTCATCATGAATAGACTTACTAACGAGCAACGCTTGCAAATCATTGAATTTTATTACCAAAATCAGTGTTCGGTTCGAAATGTGTTTCGCGCTTTACGTCCGATTTATGGTCTACATAATCGACCAAGTGAGCAAACAATTAATTGTGACCAAGTTTCGCACTCAGTTTACTTTATTGGACATTAAACCAACCACACGAATGCGTACAGTGCGTACAGAAGAGAATATTGCGTCTGTTTCTGAGAGTGTTGCTGAAGACCGTGAAATGTCGATTCGTCGCCGTTCGCAGCAATTGGGTTTGTGTTATTCGACCACAAGGAAGATTTTACGCAAAGATATTGGTGTAAAACCGTATAAAATATAGCTCGTGCAAGAACTGAAGCCGAACGATCTGCCACAACGTCGAATTTTCAGTGAATGGGCCCTAGAAAAGTTGGCAGAAAATCCGCTTTTTTATTGACAAATTTTGTTCAGCAATGAGGCTCATTTCTGGTTGAATGGCTACGTAAAGAAGCAAAATTGCCGCATTTGGAGTGAAGAGCAACCAGAAGCCGTTCAAGAACTGCCCATGCATCCCGAAAAATGCACTGTTTGGTGTGGTTTGTACGCTGGTGGAATCATTGGACCGTATTTTTTCAAAGATGCTGTTGGACGCAACGTTACGGTGAATGGCGATCGCTATCGTTCGATGCTAACAAACTTTTTGTTGCCAAAAATGGAAGAACTGAACTTGGTTGACATGTGGTTTCAACAAGATGGCGCTACATGCCACACAGCTCGCGATTCTATGGCCATTTTGAGGGAAAACTTCGGAGAACAATTCATCTCTAGAAATGGACCGGTAAGTTGGCCACCAAGATCATGCGATTTGACGCCTTTAGACTATTTTTTGTGGGGCTACGTCAAGTCTAAAGTCTACAGAAATAAGCCAACAACTATTCCAGCTTTGGAAGACAACATTTCCGAAGAAATTCGGGCTATTCCGGCCGAAATGCTCGAAAAAGTTGCCCAAAATTGGACTTTCCGAATGGACCACCTAAGACGCAGCCGCGGTCAACATTTAAATGAAATTATCTTCAAAAAGTAAATGTCATGGACCAATCTAACGTTTCAAATAAAGAACCGATGAGATTCTGCAAATTTTATGCGTTTTTTTAAAAAAAAAAGTTATCAAGCTCTTAACAAATCACTCTTTATATCGTGGTTAAACTATTGAAATAGTAAGAATCTATACTTATCATTATGAAGACGGTATACTAAAACAAGTAAAAACTAGTTATGCTCGACTCGGCCGAACTTTTTATACCATCCACCAAGAGGCTCCTAGTAGAAATTTCACAAAAAATTTTGGGCGGTTCCATAATATGGTGGATACGCTGAAACTTGAAACAATATCAATAACTTTTGACAGTGAGGTTTAACACAATGAAAATACAAATTGCCAATTTACAGCCATTGTGGTTGAAAAAAACGTGGGGCTATACCAAAACATGGACCGATATATTCCATTTGCAATAATAAACATCATAGGAGTACTGATAACATTTTAGAGCTCTATCTAAAATATTGCGGTCTATATCGTGATTTCATAGAATTTTATTCTGATTAAGAGTATATATAAATTGTGAGGTCTCTGAATATTTCGAGGTGTTGCAAACATATTTAATATACACTCCAACTTATGGTGTAGGGTATAAAAATGTCGCTGTACCGATCATTTAATTCCAAGAATCAGAAGTGGAAAAGTGTATAAGGCTTCAAAATATTATTATTAGAAGACTACGGTAAATAGTGGAACCTGCTAAATTTGTACCGTTATATCGCGGCCTTGGCCTCAAAAAAATATTTAAATTTAATATAGAAAATAAGTTCAGTTTAATTTTACGCCCTCCCTAAATTGGTCAATCAGTTTCCAATATAAATTTTTGATCAGTATATAATTATACCCTCAGCCTTTAAAAACCAATATCAGTCGAATGGATTGTCCGATTTGAACCAAACATTGCGCAACCTATTACCTTTAACAAGTCTAAATAAAGTGCGAATATGGGACTAATTGATCTACTCTTTCTGGTACCCCCTTAAAGGGTTAAATGCGTACACATTCAACATTAGCAACAGGAATGCCCTATTTGAACCAAACTTTCCACAGGCTTATTATCGTTAACAAGCCTAGATCAAGTCCGTAGGTTCCATCCGTCGGAAGTTTCTTACATGTTTGTTAGCCTTTTAAAATTACCATAATGATCCTTTAAGCAGGATTTTTAGATTTAATATTTTAACCACATTTTCGAACCGAAGGGAATGTACTTAAAGATTGAAGTTCCTTGAGGAGTCAACAGCATCTGAGCAGACAATTTTGAATTGTTGTCCTTTTTCTGTATGTTAGAGTTCATGTTTCGTTTTTCCAGAGGATAAAATACCTCCTGACAGACAATTTGCAAAGTAGTTGCATTTTTTGACATATCACCCTAAAAGACTACCGACCGCTAGAGGATATATTATTGCACTGAGCAACACAAAAAATAATTACCGGGAAATTCCAAGAGGTTATGAAAGAGGGGCTAAAAAAAGAAAAAACCCGTGTATCGGCGTTTTGAAAGTTTACGTCGGGAGGTAACCTAAAAAGATTTTTGACATTAAGGCTGATTTTTGAGTTTAAGTCTATTGTGAGCAGTGTTGCCAATTTAGCACTTTTAGTGCTAGATTTAGCACTTTTTGAACTCGTTTAGCACCAAAAAAATTGATCTAGCACCTAGCATTTATTTTAGCATTTTTTAATTTCTTAGGATTTTTTTTTACAAAATTTTGGTTTCAATCCAAAAAATCCCGTTTTTCGATTTCATATTGACGCATTGAATTTTCGCTATGTTTCACGCGATGAATTTGAATTTCCAATGGTCGGATACTTCATGTGGTGACTATGACATTGTCTGTTGGTAGATTGTTTATTTGGGATAATGAAAAACCAAATTAAGTTGTACATTTTATGAGAGCGATGTAAAAATAATGAACATGAATTATGTTGGAACTTTCTGAAAACAAGTATATTATTCAGCGGGAAAGTTATAACCACTTTATATTACCGAAAAGGCGTGCGTACCCCTTTATATTGGAATTGTGCCAGAATAAGGACCAACATAGAAAGACTCCGGCAAACATATTATTATACCCTCCACCATAGTATGGAGGGTATATTAATTTTGTTTTTCCGTTTGTAACTCATCGAAATAATCATTTCCGACCCTATAAAGTATATATATATATTCTTCATCCGCGTAAAATTCTATGATGATATAGCCATGTCCGCCTGTCTGTTGCAATCATTCTAGCGACTAGAAGAATTAAGATAGATCGCCAAAATTTTGCATAGGGTCGTCTTTAGTCTGCAGGCAGGTAAAGTTCGAAGATGAGCTTTATCGGTCCACGTTTAGGCATAGCTCCAAAATAAGGGTTCCCCCCAATGCTGCAATTTGGTATTTTGTAGTCGCATATGGTAACAAATCTCCCTTCCAAAAATTATTAATATTCGCCCCCTTTTTGGGGAAGTCCCCATATATCCCCCTTTTTATATCCTTAACCACACTGTGGTACAGGTATTATGTCTTTGTGCAAATGTTTTATATTAAAATAGTAATCTGATTTGTTCCGCGTTTTGAATTTGGTTCTGAGACTCTATTGTAATCATTTCACCTGCGGAGGAAAGCGAGATAAAAAATTAGATCGTAAGGTTCGATAATGAACTATATCCGCATTTAGACCTAGCCCCTGTGTGGAGGTTCCAGAGGTAGTGGACTGATATTAACCATCTTCAAATTTGAACTCAGTTTGGAAGAAATAATAAGATGGCCAAAGTTTGGATGAAATCTAAATTTTCGGAAACGGATTTGGTTCAAAGAAACATGGGGTCTAGAACCAATATTTCGATGAGGCACATTTTCACCGTGTTAAAGTGTATACACCCTCATTAGCCATTAGGCTGAGGGTACAATTATCTATTAAAAAATTCTGAAATTTGTGGTTTACATAATCCGTTTTTAGAAATGTCAGTATAGGTCCACTTTTTGGTATGTTCCCTATATTTTCATTTATAGTACCTGTCAGTATATCTATGGTGGAGGGTATCCAAAGTTCGGCCCGGCCGAACTTAACGCCTTTTTCACTTGATTTATATTAAAGTCGCTGTTGGGAATGAGATTATACACCCTTAAAAGTACGCAAATGGGACGGAAATTGATAATTGTATTCATATTTGTACGCAATGTGAAATTACAGTTATTTACCTTAACCAAATTTGGACATTATTAGTATTTATATTTTAGTAGGTAGATTTCAAACACCATAAAAAAAAAAATAGAAAAAATATATTGATAAGTTCTAGTAAGAAGATTATATGTCCAGGTAGAACACAATATACAAATATACAGCAATTTAAATTGAAAAAGAGTCTAAAAGATTAAAAAACAAATATTGGAGGATGGTGTACCCTAAAACGACCGATGGTGTACCCTAATCGACCAATATCAAATTTCATAGGAGTAGTACCAACGTATGTGCAAAATTCCAAAGCTCTGTCTTCAATATTGCGACCTCAATCGGACGGACATGGCTAAATCGGCAACGATTTGCCGATAAGAATAAATGGGGTTTCTGATCAATATTTCATTGTTAAATATTAAAAATTTTGTTCTAGAAATTTTTAGCACTTTTTTCTGGCACTTTTTTAAATTTTTTAGCACTTTCTAGCATTTTTTTCAACAAAATCTAGCATTTTTCCTCAACAAAGTTTTGGCAACACTGATTGTGAGACTTATGGTAAAGCATTATGGCGATCATTGAGTGGGTTGAGGGTTAAAGTTATACTCCAAAATATTTCTCGACATTTTATCAGTAATATTGTCGAAGACACTATATATCAAGAGATCATAATTCGAAAATTATCAAATTTCTTGAAAAGGGGGAATATTGCCCTCCCTTTTTAGGTTACCTCCCGGCTTCAACTTTCAAAACGCCGATACGTGTGACTTTTTTAGCCCCTCTTTCATAATCTGTTGGAATTTATCAAAAAAAAAAAAAAAAAAAAAAATTAGTGGGTTGTCCAGCATATCACTGAAGACTAATATATAATAATCGATTCAATAGAACGTGAATAAATTTTTACGAATTGCCCCCTTTTTTAACTACAAAAATGGTTTATTTAAATTAAATATGTACAATTGTTAAATTTTTTTGTTTGATGATTACCAAATATATAAATAAAAATATAATTGCACACCACCTGCTTTATTTTTTATTTATTTTGTCAGCATTTTCGCAAAATTTGAAGTTCGTCGTTTAAAGTAAAACAAAAATTGTAAAATATTTTTTTTAATTTAAACAAAGCAAAAAACAAAACGCATTTGCAACAATTAATTGCATTAATTTGCCGATAAGAAAATAAATAAATAAAATACAAATATACGGGCTAACTGACTGACGCTCGCCCTGAGAGCTGAGAACTATAAAAATTCAATACATTATTGTGATTGTATTAGAATTGCCGTTCACACATGATGATGCCTTCATACTCACACACATCCATAGTGTCTATGTAATACATTGCATCATTATTGAATGAATGTTACACGAGCATGTCTTTTTTTCTTTGCTTTTTCTCTGATGATTTGCTGCCAGACAGTGTAACACCCATCCCATAGCCCATTATTCCCAGCTCCCTTTATTTGGTTTTGTGCTTGTTCACTATTATTATTATTTCATTACATATTTACACATATCAATCAAGTCGACCCTCAAGGTAGTTCTTTTACATGTTTGTGTTGTTGTTGTTGTTGTTTTCATTCGTATACGCATTTTTCTAGTGATTATTAACGCTTGCTCTCCCTCCCTCGCTCACTCGTTCATATAACTCTTACTCTCATGTCGTGGCGATCTCATAGTTGGTGTTGTGTTAAATTTTGTTGTTGTTGTTGCTGTTCTTGTTGATGTTTTTCATCGACATTTATAAATATTTATTATATTAACACATATTATTAACATTAGGGTAGGTCAGTCAGAACATTGTATGTACGTGTGAATGTATATGTGATCATATTATATCAACACAAGTTACAACAAGAACGACAAACAAAACAGTAGCAGAAACGACAACAACTACTAAAAGAGTAATAACAAAGAAAACCGCATCAACATAGTATTATGTCAGACTGAAACGAATTGTATATTGCCCTATTTTATACGCTCATATTGATTCTCTTCCTCTCTTGTTCTCTCTTTGTGGTTTAATAAATAAGCGTGCCAGATAATAATAATGCTTATAGCTATTTATATTACAAGTGCTGATTAGCCGCAAAGGTTTTTGACAATGTTTGACATTGTAACCCGTTTTAGACACGTGCCGATGTTTTGACATTTACATTGTAATCATTTTTTTTGTGGTTTATGACAGGGGAAACATAAATCATTCATAGTTGTATGAAGTTTTGAACGCAACATGTATGATCAAGATGATATACTATTTGTTGATTTAGATTTTTGACTGATTGAATACAAACACATACAGTGGGGGTCACATAATTAAAACATGATCTGTTGTAACATTTTTTTACAAATTCTCAATTCGTTTGAATTATTTAAAAAAAAATATTTCAAAACACATAGATATACATACCGTAGTAAAGAGATTTAGTGTGAAGATAGAAAATTATTGCCTTATTGCCATCGTGCCACAGATGCCACAGATGGAAATAGAACCAAAGGTACGATTCGATTTCAAAAAGCTTTATGGAGGAAGGCCGGTATATTTGATCAGAGGAAGATTTATAGAATACATTTATTATAGCTATATTTAGGATATTAACAGAAGGTTTGCATTCTACGTATGCACTATTGGCGGCCAGGAATCCAAGGTACATGACAAAAAATTGAGAGGAGAAGAAAGAAAATTTTAAATCTAGGGTTTTTAAGCTGTACACGAGTAAAATTTTATAACATTGTTGCCCATGGTTTATATATTAGGTTGGGGAAAACGAAATCCATTAGGCCGGCGTGTTGGCAGTCGTAACATTGCCCAGGAATCGAATTCCCATCTGCGAAGCCTTGGCCAAACTGAATGAGATAGACCCATTTCCTATACGGATGGTGACTGGAGATGAGAAATGGATCATAAACAATAATCATGTGCGGAAACGATCGTGGTCAAAGAGCGGTGAAGCACCTCAAACGGTGGCCAAACCAGGACTAACGGCCAGGAAGGTTCTGCTATGCATTTGGTGGGACTGGAAAGGGATTATTTATTTTGAGTTGCTTCCATATGGCCAAACGCTAAATTCTGATCTCTACTGTCAACAACTGGACCGTTTGAAGATAGCAATTGACCAGAAACGGCAAGAATTGGCCAACATGAGTGTTCCACCACAGGACAACGCTGGACCACACACGTCCACATTTACTCGCCAGAAACTTCGGGAGCTTGGTTGGGAAGTTTTAATACATCCGCCATACAGTCCGGACTTGACACCAAGCGATTAGAATCTCTTTCTTGCATTGCAAAATTTCTTTAATGATAAAAAATTGGTATCTAGGGAGGATTGTGAAAATCGACTACTAGAGTTTTTTTCAAATAGAGGACAGGACTTCTATAAGAGAGTCATTATGAAGTTACCTTTAAAATGGCAAAAAAAAATACTCAACAAAATGGTGCATATATGGTCCAAATCGAACATTCCGAAGCATATTAAATAACGTCCTATACTTCATATATAAATAATGGATTTCTTTTGTGCACCCTGAAAAATGTTCGTGTCGCACAGTGTTAGTTGTATTTTAAAGTCTTCAATGGGATTTTTTTTTTTAAGAGTTTCAGAACCAAGCTGTTTTGGAGGATATTTTAATGTTTATATCATCCTTCGACAACTTTATATGTCGTATGTCCGGAATTTTGCGACCGCTGTGGGGAGGTTGCTAACGATGTATCCACAATGGATACAATCGTCCATTAAATTCGCTTCAAGTTGAATTTACACATTGTTAAAATGTTGAACCTTTGTGGGGTAGGTACCAAATGGAGTGGGTCGATGGTTCCCGTCTTCGGACTTTTTCTAGGTTTGGTAAAAATATTACATTTTGCAATGTTTGGATGTAATCGGACATTCCATTCCATTCAGTTAATATTGGATTAACATGTTTTAAAAACTTTGGCACTTTGTAAGGGAGGTATCAGAAGGAGTGGACCGATGAGTCGCATGAGATTATAAAATTCATTTCCGTAACAATTTAGGACATTTTTGGGGAGTTATGTTTATAATGCCAAAAGGAGTCAATCGGTATTCCCCATTTTCGAACTTGATTTAAGTTATGAACAAATATTGAGATGTGTAAAGTTTGGATTAAAACAGTTACTCCCTTTGAAAATTATCGTGCACACCAATCAGACAGATGGAGGGTCTATCGACTAAGCTTATTTCAATGAATTACAAGCGAAT
Organism: Musca vetustissima; assembly: GCF_032173495.1. Lineage (NCBI taxonomy): Eukaryota > Metazoa > Arthropoda > Insecta > Diptera > Muscidae > Musca > Musca vetustissima. The sequence goes on along the minus strand of NW_026881307.1, from coordinate 82,485 downwards.
GCCAAAGTGATATTCTGTTGAAAACAATATCATCTATAGATTCTTCATTGTATTATTTTCAGAAAGGTTTCTGCGATCAAATATGTTATAAGTGCGTCAGTCAGGGAAAAGCCGGTACGCCCTTCAAAATCATTTCGTATCATGATCATATCCTCCCGGAAATATTGTAACAATTTGTGTCCGTCATATTTTTATTTCTAAATTTTTAGTTATGGTGGAAAAATAATCCTACATATAGATATTGTTTTTAACGTGTAGGGTTTTTTATAAATTATCAAATACCCATCTTTTTTCTATAATAAAAAAAGGGTTTATTTACTGAATATATCTGAACTGAATATACCTTCACCGGCTTCAGTAGGGCATTGCATAAAAAATAAACAGAAAGAAACTTTTCCGCTATTATTTAATTCAACATCAAGGGCTACCCCATATGTGAGTATTTGTTATCGTCATCCGTTTTTTATTATAACTCGCATTTTATTACAATATGGGAATGGAAATTTCATTCAGTATTTTTATTGCATAAATAATATACAATAAAATACTAAAGGAAAGAAATAAATGGTGCATGCAAATATTTACAATTCTAAATTTTGCAAATGGTATTCATAAAAATTGATGAAAGATGACAAAACAAAATAGACACTTTGTATTGAATTGAATGTCAAGGAAATGTCAATACGGAAACCCTAGGTGAATGGTTGTAAAATTTAACTACAGACTAGATATGAGTTCTTATGTTCTGTCTGAAAAATAGCAGGTCATTATTGGAATACAACAAAAAAGACTATATAATGTGAATTGAATTGTAAAATATGAACTAGGTGTCCGGTTATCAAAAAAGAATTAAATGAGGTCGACTATTTGAAATCTATTTATAATGTAAAATTTCATTAAAAATAAAATTTATACATACAACTTTGGATTATCTGGATTAGTTTCTAATTTGGTGGATATTGTATTAGAATACAAAAAATCACCTTGCTATATATGACTTTATGTAAATTTTAGAGGCAGTTATGCTATTGTTATTTAAAGAATTCGAATTTCTATATTTATCACTGAAAAGATTTGCCTCCCATTCCAATGTAAAACATCGTCCCTAGTCTGAAATTTAGTGGACCGACACAGCTATTTTTTACAAAAGCGGCTTTATTCTGGAGGACCAATTTTTTCAAATTTGTGTCCAAAATATCAAAACTATATTCTCAAACTACAGAATATTGGTGGTACTTTTATAAGGGCCTTTGGTTCCGAACAAAATATGTCAAACTATAATCATTTCATTTCGAAAACATGGAAAAAATCCTAAAAATACGCAAAATCGGCAAATATCGTTTTCCTACCAATTTGGAATTGCAAAAACTCCATTACTACCAATTCGTTCGGGAAATTAACTAAATCGTTAAAATAAATGGAAATAAATCGGTTAACAAAAATCGACGCAATATTTTGGAGATCATATCAAACATATGGTCTATATTTATAGTTTTTACAGGGGGTTATAGACATACGAAGTTACAAATTCTAGCGGGAACAAATATCGTATAGTTCATATAGTTCTCCTCTAACAGGAGAAATCATAAAATACAATTTCGGGTATTACAATTAAAATGTTATGTTCCATACATATCTACGAGAGATCTATAGACCCGAATTATTTTCTAAAAATATACATTGTTCGCCAAATACGTAAAAAATCGAGAAAAAAGGAACCGGTTTTCTAAATTTTTGAACCGGATATTTAGATAATAAAACCGATAATTGCTCGGTTCAATAAATTTAGCACGTTTGTTTACTAAGGTATTGGAAACGGTTTTATTTTATCAGAATATCCGGTTCAAACAATTAGAAACCCGGTTCTTTTTTTTCCTAAAAAAATATTTTTTGGCGCATTTAAAAAATGAATTTTTAGAAAATAATTCGGGCGTATACGACAGTTCTACATAATAAGGAACGTATGCATAATTTATTGATATATGTAAATATGGGATTTTAGTGACAAGAAACGGGTAAAATTAAGAATATACCATTAAAACGTTCAAACGTCGATTTTTCGTTTTTGAGGACCTCACCTAAAGTCTTATGAGCAACATTTTAGTACAATATATCGAGGATGAAAAATCGCATCTTGTGATAATTAGAGATCGGATGAAAAAACGTATCTTGTGATATTTAAAGACAGGTTCAATAAACTAAGGATGAAAAGAACACTCTAAGGAATTGAGTTAGAAGGACGACAAAATTCCTCATTCGATTTTCCTGAAGAAATATAATCGCAAAAAATACATACAGAATACATATAATGCTACCACTCAAAGTATAATAGGGTCGGCAAAAACTCAGTTGAATATTTGAATTTGACGGACTTAGGAATTATACTTTGGTTTGGTTGGTCCTCGATTTTGTCGCCCAGTGTTATTATACCCTGCACAACTATGTTGTCAGGGTATTATAGCTTTGTGCAGCCCCAAAATTTTTTAACGCCGCGAAATATTGGTCCTAGACCCACCTTTAAGTATACCGATCGTCATATCTCGACTAGCTGAGTCGATCTAGACATGTGTGTCCGTCCGTCCGTCTGTCCATTATAATTTGTAAACACGATACAGGCCACAGTTATTGATCTTCACGAAATTTTGCATGTAGGGTGGGTTCTGGCCAATGAAGACCCCTATTGTTTTTGGAAAAGATCGGTTAATATTTAGGGGATGAAATGGACCAAATACTGAATTTTTGTCGGGTTTTCTGGTCGCTCCAGAGACTGCAATTATGGCCCAAACACCGCGAATTTTTGTATGGAGAAGGGGATTGGGCCAAAGGACAACGCCTACTCCGCTCACTGGTTCATAATGGTAAGGCGACCAGATTTTGATTTACTTAGTAAAGAAGTAGACCTATTTCGACTTTGTTTTCCAAGGATATTTTGCAATCCATTTGCCATAAGGAATAGCAAATTACATTTTTCTGGTGGGTTTCCAAACCAAAATATCAAAATATCAAATTACAGCCAATTCGGTTGCAAACCTTAAACCCCTAGAAACCCTAACAACACCAACATTTTATAATTAATACTTTTTATGGAAATTTTTTACGCAATTAGAACGCAAAATATAAAATAATAGATAATTCGGTTGAAAAATGTGTCTAAAAATTCTGAAAATACCTTTCCTAAATATTGCACTGAAATTTCATAAGATTTATTAATTTGTCCAAAAATTAATCAAGGGTTTAAAAATATGGATGACAGATTATAGAAAAAGATGACAGATAGAGGACATAACTTTTAAAGATGACAGCCAGTTACAACAGATAGTCACCTTATAATGGAGATGTGTCTTTAAATAGGGGATATATTTCATACAAATCCAGTTGAAAATTTTAACTAGACGGACTTAGAGCTATAACAAAATGACTCCGGAATTCCAAATTGAACAGTTTGGTTTGCAAATATGGATACTCCTTTTGAATTTGGTTCAATCGATATCGAGAGATCGATAATATTTATATTTTATAGGATTCAACGAATAATTCGAATAATTCGAATATAACAAATTTAGATCATATTCTCAGTCAAGTTGAGTTAGATTGGGATATAATAAAAAAAGAGTCCATTTCAAAATTTAGAGCTGCCAATGGCTTTTTTTAATTCGAATTTCATAACTCCTATTATCTTGCCATTAATTAAAAATTGTAAATAGAAGTTAAAAGAAAATCTGCCAGTCTAGGCGCTAGCATTAATGACCGATTACGTGTTTAACATCGTTCCATTCCGCCGTCTAATGCAACGATGATCCATAAGTGAAAGATTGAAATTTATATAATATTTGCCACGGTAATAATACTCAGTCAACCATGCCAAAAATTAAAACTTCATAGCACCTCATGCGCCATAATCAACCATTCTATTTCATATTCCAAACACACATACATACATTATATGTATGTATGTATGCATGTATGTGGTTGTATGGTCTTGTCTTGAATATTTGCCAACATTAAAGCCAGAAGAATTCTTTCACTTTTCTAACTATCATTTTCTAACAATGTTTACAGTAAAAGTTACACAACAACTTGTTGTTGGTGTTGTTACTGTATGAGGCAATGTTGTTCTTCGGTGGTTCATTCGTTCGCGGCAAATAAGACGCAGATAGAAGAAAAAGTATGAATTATTAATGACTCGTTTTAAGACAGCAATACAGCATAGCCACCACAATTCGTGATAGAAAGAAAATAAAAACAAACAAAACAAGAAACCAACAACAACAACACCAGAAATGATTCTAGACATAGATGATGGAGCTGCTGCTGCTGATCGTTCATATTCGAGAATGTCCAGAACAGAATCGAGTTCCTAACTTCTGTTATGTGGCCTGCCATTCATTAGCCATGATCACCTTCTCTATTGGCTATCTTTGAATGGAAAGAACAACAACATAAAAGAAAATTTCTAATATTTTTTCTAACATTTGTTGTTTGGCTTTTCCTGGTTTCATCGTTTTCATCTACAGCTTACAGCTTAGGAAAATCTCTTTCTATGGAAGTGGTCTTTGGAGAAGGCGGAAGAGTTATCTAATGTCTAACTTAGGCTGATTGCTGTATAAACAGAAATATATTCTCCAAGAATCGTACAATGAACTAACGGCCGGCCGACCGACCGACCAACCGACAGACAGGCCATGTAGCAAAAATCCCCAATCATAAGTTAAGCAGCTTGGCTTAGCATTTTTTTTGGCCATCATCAAGATGGGTGAGCGTCTGTGTTCTTAAGCAGTGAAGAGGGAAAGCTTAGAGATTTGATAGAAAAAATGCTGAAATTAACAAGACGCAAAAAGTAAAAGACAAACAAAGAAATAAAAAAATTAAATACCACAAGAAGAGAAATATAGAAAAAGTGACATAATCATGGTTAGTTAAGATGATATTTAGAAAACATAAACTTGTTGCCAATGTGCCGGTTTTGAATGGTTATAAGCTATGGTTATTCATTAGATTGAAATTTCAATGTTCTAATCATGATGATAGATATATAATTTTGATTTTTTATATAATCTATCATTAGTAGTATATATAGTAGTAGGCCTTAAGGCGAGTACACACTATCGTTTTGGACTGTCAGCTCTTTTACGATTAATGATTGTCAAACATGCATGATTTGGGCAAGAGTGTCATTCAAAAGTCATAGGGTGTAGCACGCTTTAATTACATTTGGACTGCAATTTCATCAGGGTTTACAGAAAATTTTGCAAACATAAATTTTCCGCGATTCATGATTATCTCGGCTACCAGGTCCGGAGGAGCACTACTTCTCAGTCTATGCTGGTATATAAATGCACCTTTATGTTAGTGTGAGTAAATTTAAATATTATATAATCTATTAGTTAAAGATTAGGGATAAGTAAATCGACTTTCGACTAATCGATTTTTTGTTTGGATAATCGCAAGTCGACTTTTCAAGACCGACTTTCGATTTTTTTTCATAAAGCTTTTGACGATAATTATCGTTTACATTAGTGAGTTGTAGCCTAGCCAATCTTTTTGGTTCTGCTTCTAACATAAGTTTCAAAAAGAAGGTGACCCTTGCCGATCGTGTTCATAATGAAGATGAAATTAAATAGGTCAATGTGGGTGTACAATTTCCAATAGGAATTGATACGCTAAAACCAACGCGATTTATGCCAAAACAACCATAGTTTGTGAAGATATCTCACAAACCCATACAGTAGTTTTGACTAACGTTCACACACAACAGTTTAATTTTTTTAGTGCTGGTAAGTCAAAAGTGCAGATATTTTAAAATCACTTACCGGCCTTGAAGTTCACTTAAATGAAATTACAGATTTTAAGTCAAGTGAAGGAAAAAGTGGTGTAGATGCCAAGCAACGGCTCTGATTGGCTTTAACATGGCAAAGCCCAGGCTTATTTTGGCCCCTCTTTCATCTCAATTGTGGACACTGCCTTCCCCGGGGTGCCACCTGGGACAGCTACTCTTAAAACCCGTTGAAATAGCCGCGAGTTCACCCATGAAAGCTATAAAAGGGTTGAGGTATCGGAAAAAGACATCAAAAAAGGGATCAACCCCCCTAATGTTTACGACCACCGCAAACTTATAAAGGACCACGATCTACGAATCAGTACTTGGAATTTGCGCACGTTGAACAGAACAGACACAGTTTTCGCTTTGGCGGATGTATTTAAGACGTACAAAGTCGAAAGTATTGCCTTATATGAAATCCGATAGAAAGGGACATAGCTGCCACGAAACGAGATATGAATTTGGGTGCGGATTTATGTTTAAAATACCTTATCTCCGGATTCATTCCAGTAGATTACTGTAGATATATCAGTCATATTTGCGCCAATGCTCCGACAGAAGACAAAGATGAGCAGACTAAAGACATATTTTACGAGCGCCTAGAAACAAATTCTGCTAGGGGAGTTCAGTCTCCATGAAGACGTTTTAGACATTAGATCGTTCTGGCTAGCGAATATTGATGCGAATCATTACCTTGTAAGCGTGAGCGTGAACAAATCCAGATGTACAGGAGTCAGAATGAAGTCCTTCAATTTTACCAACGAGTAAAACACTAAACCGAAGGCACATCCTCCTGTAAAGGTGATTAAGGAAACCTGGTGACAGGTACAGATAACGAGTGGCCAAGATGAGGTCAGAATAACAATTAATCGACTGAAGAATAATAAAGCAGCATGTGCCGGGTAGATGCTGATCAGCAGCAATGATACTATTGGATCTTATGGATGCGAGTTTAGTCCTGGCGAATTTTGATTTTGAAACTAATAGGCAAAGCTGGATAACTTTAACTGGCACAAGGCCAGCAATTAAAGTCGGAAAAGACTTCTCGAAGCCCTACAATACCGAACGAGGATTCAGGCGAGGTCGCAGTTTGTTGTGTGGAATTTTTAACATCCTACAGGAAAATTTTATACAAGATGCAAAAGTGAACAGCAATGGCACTCTGCACACCAAATATAACGTGTTACTCGCATACGCTGATGACATCGATATAATGGGTCGAATATTGCGAGCGGTAATATCCACCTTTGAACGAATCGAGAAGAGGTCAGCCAATGTGCGACTTCCAGTTAATGATGAGAAGACAAAGCTGATGACAACAACGCGCAAGACATCCAGTAAACTCGGAACAACTGTGGAACTTAAACTACAGCTTTGAGGTAGTCAAAGATTTTACACACCTTAGTACTGCCATAAACAAAACTAATAAAATCAGCTTTGAAATCCGGAGAAGATTAGTGTTGGCCAACAGATGATACTATAGTGTAAGTAAGCAATTTAAGAATAAGGACACCTCTCGACAGACCAAACTCACACTTTACAAGACGCTGATATCGCTGGTAACGTAAGTACCTCGATTTCTTACAAGAGACATTTGGGTATGAAAGGTTTTTAGTAACGAAGTTATAAATAGATTCTGGGTAGAATATCCCATCAAAAAACTAAGGGAACTGATGGGGACCAGTGGCGAGATCCGAAACTATAGTCTTCCCCGCCTTACCCCTTGGCGGACAATGCCATACTTTCCCCACTAATAAATAGTTGTTTTTTATAAAAACAACAAACTGGGATTCAGCCTGACAATTTTGCAAAAACAAAATACAAGTGGTATACAGGGTTTTTAGAATCCTAAATTAATTGAAGAGAGGCCATTACATCCAGAAAATGTCACTGTTCTTTTTTTCAAAGGTGCGATTGGACCTAATAAACTACTAAGGTATGTTAAAACCATAAAATATTGGCTATTTGTAATCGAACATGTAGCTAAAATCTTCAATGTACCGAAAAGAGGGTAGTACCGTTATTTGTAACACCAAACATCATACGAGTAATGTGCTACATATATGCATGTGACAGGCGGAAATGTCAAAACTGACATTGAATTTTACTCTGTTATTCTGAGAGGTCTCCCAAAAATATTTCAATGCGCAGCAAACGGAATATCTAATTTAATATACACTCCACCTTAATGTAGAGGCTACACAAAATGTAGAAAACAACAGAATCCAGAATTAAGTACAATTTCAGCATTTGCTTATTAATTCTAAATATCGCTTGGTATACCAAAAATTATTCCTACCAAATATGCAAAACTTTGAAGGTTCATTTACTTTCAATAATCGAAATTGAAATCACGTTTTGTATTAAAAAAAAATCGTTCATTCTTGCGGATTTATGTTTACAGTAACAACAGCAAAAAACGTTAGAAATATTAAACGTTTTCAGTAACCAGAATTTGCTAGAAGACAACAAAACAATTAGACAAGGTAATTTCCTATTCTATAGCCAGCGTCAATTTTATGATTTGCAATCGATGAATTTGTAATCACTTTGTTTTGCCAAATGGGTTTCCTATTTTTAGATACACCCAAATTAAAAAAAAAATAAATAATTATTTAAACAAAAAAATCGATTTAGTTTTAAATATGATTGACATTGCCAGAATGACATTGCAAAATGTGTTATATATTTTATTCGCCAGCCTAATAGACATTGAGGATTTCAAACCGAGGGTACCGTTTATGTAGAATGTCATAGGCTTAGGCTTTTAAAATATTAAAATTTACATACATATGTTATGATATGTACGTGAAGGTAGTTGCTTCCCTGGCGCATAATTAATACAAAATATCCAATACTACAGTACGTGTGAAGTCCACATGGCAAGGCTGGCTTTTTTCGGGTTCCCCAATTGCCTTATCTAGGCATAAATTAGTAGATATTCACATATAAATCGTTGTCTGATAAGATTGGAAAAGTATAGAAATGGAACTTTCCTATTGTTTGGCGATTGTTTGAAAACGAAATGACTGGCCGTCTGAATAGAATAAAATTAAACAAAAATCCGCACATATCAGTTGCTATCTATATGTTTTAAAAAAAATCATAAAACTTTTGATTTATCCACCGACCAAAAAACAATAACAATAATGTTTTTGTCTGGCGTTAAAGCGTATCAGGTTTTTGTTGCTATATGCAAATATTTATGCATCGCCAAAATAAACTATTCAAACCAACACAAAAGGGGGGAACACTTTAAATGGCAATTTTAAATTTAGTGTTTTTTTGTGTTTGGCTGGCTGTCGCCGTTGCTGTGGGAAGTTTGAATAGATTTAAGCGCCACATAACCACACTCAATGCGTGCGAATCGGTAGCTTTTTTTTAAATGATTTTTATCTGTTTATCTACACAAAATTAACAGATTTGTGTGTGCGTTTTTTTATGACAATTATAAATAACAACGACAACAGCAACAACAACAACATTGTCACTGACTACATGTCATTAACCCATGACTAAATGAATGCATCATGAGTTTGAGTTTTTATTGTTATTATTATTAGCGTTGTTATAATTTGTATGTGAAAACCAAATATTTATCTAAAATTTCATTTAAATGCAAATAAATCTGTGCATACACCTGATCTCAAGTGAGAAGACGCTTAAACAGGTATGTGTAGAACAGGCTTATTTTACGTAATAGATAAACAATCGGCACTGGCGTTCTATTTTAATTGTTTTAGCAATGCAGTCTAATATCGATAAATTTAATTTATCACAAAATATTCTATTTAGACGCCACTCTTATCCACCCCTGTCGACCGAGTGGCCACCTCCCCATAAGGTAGGTAGACTTTAATCAGTAAAACATCAGCCGGTTCCACAAGAGTATTCAGAATTTGTCTCCAACCCAATGTGAATGTGTTGCTCACGCTTTTCTTACACTACAATGATGTGGTGCTTTATGAATTCTTGCCACATGGACGTACGGTCAATAAGGAATTCGACATTGTTCTGCACGTTGTACAGAACAGGCGCAGTTTTCGCTTTGGTGGATGTACAAATCCGTTGTTATTGCTTTACAGGAAATGCTTCCAAGCAGACCAAAGACATACTTTACGAGAGCCAAGAAACAGCATATGGCCGCTGTCCTGGCCATAACATTAAAATTTTGCATGGAGATTTTAATGCACAAATCGGTAGGGAAAATAGTTTTGGTCATCGGAAAATGGCATGAGATTGATTGACTTGGCGGCAGCAAAAAACATGGTAGTTTGCAGCACCAGATTCGCGATATACACAATGCCACATGTATTTCTCCCGATCAAACAACGACAAATCAAATCGATGATGTTATGATAGAGGGAAGGCATTCATCCAGTGTTTTTGACGTTCGATCGATCTTAGGAACGAATATCGATTCGCTCGATTCGCTCCTAGCAGCCAAGGTTCACATTCGTCTAAATGTAGCAACAAAGGTGCGATCTAACACTACACGAAAACTCTGCGTCAAAAAGCTGCAAAAACAACAGGTGGCAGAGGCCTACTCCGCTCAACTTACCCACTTGCTAGTCGAAATAACTCCTAGACCCGATAATAATATGGCAAAGAATTGCCAATTCGCTACAAACTGCAGGAAAAGCAACACACGTGGTACGATCAGGAGTGTCGTACTGCTACTGAGGTTAAACACGCAGAGTATAGGGCAACACTGCAAATAGTAGCTACACGCAATGCGAAAGAAAAGTATCGGTAGAAAAGGAGGGATGAGTAACGTACAGGCACATCCTCCTTTAGAGGTAAAGAAAGAAACCTCGTGACAGATAAAACCAGTAAGGAAAGTAGTAAAGTCGGACGGGGCCGACTCTAGGATACCCTTCACCACTATGGGTACATTAAACAGGACTATTAACATGAAATTGGATGAAATAAAATATGTGATATTTATCTAAATGTGAATCTACCTAGATTTGTCCATAAAGTGTGTAAATCGACTTCAAACAAATATAAATAGGTCATCCGGTTGACTATGTCTGTACTTCTAGAAAACGCAACTACGTAATCTATGCTCAATTTTGTACGTTGTGCAAAATTTGATGTCAATCTGACTAACATGAGGAGTATGATGCCCAATTTGCTTGATATCGGGCGAAAAAATATATGTAAGCTATATCCACATATTAAGCGATTTCAAACAAACTTGTCACAGGTTAGGTTATACTAACTTTAGAACGTTTTGTTCCTATTGGTTCCTTGGTGCGTCAATTACATAAAATCAATCTATAATAAAATGGAGCTATATCTAAATCTGGACCGATTTTCACGAAACAAGGCAGACATCACTCTAGGCTCAATTCAGTACGTTATGCCAAATTTCGTGCAAATCGAAAGATATATAGCGACTTTGGTGAACCATTTACATGAAATCGGACGAAACTATATGTGGGAGCTATATAGAAATATGGACCGATTTTATCGAAACTTGGCAGACATCACTCTAGGCTCAATTCAGTACGTTGTGCAAAATTTCGGGCAAATCGAAAGATATATATGGATGTTGGTGCACAATTTACATGAAATCGGACGAAACTATATATGGGAGCTATATCTAAATCTGGACTGATTTTCACGAAACTTGGCAGACATAACTCTAGGCTCAATTCAGTACGTTATGCCAAATTTCGTGCAAATCGAAAGATATATATGGATTTTGGTCACAATTTACATGAAATCGGACGAAACTATATATGGTAGCTATATCTAAATCTTGACCGATTTTCACGGAGCTTGGCAGACATCATTCTAGACCTAAATGATTAGGCTGTACCAAATTTCGTGCTAATCGAAAGATATATAGGGACTTTGGGGCCCCATTTACATTAAATCGGACGAAACTATATATGTGAGCTATATCTAAATCGCGACCGATTTTCATGAAACTTGGCAGACATCATTCTAGGCCCAATTAAGTACGTTATGCCAAATTTCGTGCAAATCGAAGGATATATAGGGACTTTGGGGCACCATTTACATGAAATCGGACGAAACTATATATGGGAGCTATATCTAAATCTGGACCGATTTTCTTGAAACTGGGCAGACACCATTCTAGACTCAATTCAGTACGTTATGCCAAATTTCGTGCAAATCGAAAGATATATAGAGACTTTGGGGCACCATTTACATGAAATCGGACGAAACTATATATAGGAGCTATATCTAAATCTGGACCGATTTTCACGAAACTTGGCGGACATCACTCTAGGCTTAATTCAGTACGTTATGCCAAATTTCGTGCAAATCAAAAGATATATAGGGACTTTGGGGCACCATTTACATGAAATCGGACGAAACTATATATGGGAGCTATATCTAAATCTGGACCGATTTTCACGAAACTTGGCAGACATCATTCTAGACCTAAATGATTAGGCTGTACTAAATTTCGTGCAAATCGAAAGTTATATAGGGACTGTTTACATTAAATCGGTTAAATATATATATGGGAGCTATATCTAAATCTGAACCGATTTTTCCCAATTTCAATAGGGTTCGTCCTTGGGCCAAATAAGTGACCTATGCCAAATTTCATCCAATTCGGATCATAAATGCGACCTGTACTTTGTTTACAATTTAACATGGACAGACGGACGGACGGACGGACATGCGTAAATCGACTCAGAAAGTGATTCTATGCATATTCTCAAAAGGAACCATGGGTCTATCTCGATTATTTTTGCCTGTTACAAACATATGCACAAAGACATAATACCCTGTACCACAGTGTGGTGAAGGGTATAAACAGTGTATTGAGGATCTGCAAGAACATTTTGTAAAGCTTCTGGTATCAAATTATAAAGGTGAAGAAGATATCCCAGAAGCAATAACAGATGACGGTATAGATTTTAAACTCCTATATACCAAGATGAGGTCAGAATATCAATTAATCGACTGAAGAATAAGGAAGCAGCAGATGCCATTAAGGCGATCCAGCGGAACTATTCAAGACCGGTGGCCAGACTCTAATCAGGAGCATGTACCAACTGATTAGTACAATTTGGCCAGAGGAATGCATGCCCAATGATTTGGACCTCATCATCCTGTGACCCGTGCACAAAAAAGGGTACAAGACGATATGTACCAACTAAAGTGGAATTAGTCTCCTTCCAATTCCATATAAAGTGCAACGTGCTGCGTGAATGACTGAAGCCAATGGTCAATGATATTATTGGATCTCATCAATGCGGCTTCCGACTTGGCAAATCCATTATAGACCAGATTTTCACACTGCGCCAAATACTAGAAAAGACCCTCAAAAAACACATCGACACATTCCACCTATTCGTCGACTATAAAGCAGCATTCGACAGCCCAATCCGCTCAGATGTGTTTAAAGCCATTTTTGCGTTCGGCATTCCTGCAAAATTAATACGGCTATGCAGGATATCTTTAACTAACACAAGGTCAGAACTAAGGTCACTAAGTCACCTCTCGAAGTCCTTCATTATCGAACGAGACAAAGTGACAGATTGTCGTATGGCATTTTTAACATCGTGCAGGAAAAGTTCATCCGATATGTAATGGTGAGCAGAAATGACCCACTGTACACTAAACAGCATATGTTACTCGCCTATGCCGACGATATCGACATAATGGGACGAACATTGCGAACGGTAATAGCCAACTTTAAACGAATTGAGAAGGAGTCTGTCACAGTGGGACTGGCAGTAAATGGCGAGAAGACCAATCTGATGGTATCAGCGCGCAAGACGTCTAGTAGACTCGGCCCAACTTGTAAACTATAGCTTCGAAGTAGCGGACGATTTTATATACCACGGCGCCGCCATAAATAAAACTTAGCTATTAGATCCGAAGAGGAAAAGTGTTGGCCAACAGATACCACTATGACACTATGCCAAAAACAATGCCATCTCTCACCAGACCAAACTCACATTGGTAGGAGTGTTTGATAGAAAGATTTTCCGAAAGATCTATGGGCAAATTATCGTCGACGTTGAATATTGTCGTCGAATGATCCATTAGTCTATTCTCGGACATCGACATAGTCAGATGCATCGAGCTGCAGCGACTACGGTGGCTAGGTCATGTTGGGCGAATGAATGAGGGTGCCCCAGGTCCATATAAATGCGAGACAACTGATGGTTCACGCAGAAGGGGAAGACCATGAATTCGATGGAGTAACAAGTAGCATATTTGAAAATAGTGGTTGGTTTAAAAATAATCTGACGGATTTATGTATACGCTATATAAGCTTTTGCACATTTTCAGCCGCCATAACCCCCATATAGAGGTACCGTCCAATTTAAAGACATTTGATGTCTACGGCGTAATTTCCAAAGATAGTGATGTAATTCATTCAAAAATGGGACTATCATGAGTATTTATACCGATCGTCATATCTCGACTAGCTGAGTCGATCCAGACATGTGTGCCTGTCCGTCTGTCCATAATTTGGAAACACGATACATGCAACAGTTATGGACCAAATTTTGCATGAGGAAGAGTATGTGTTAAGATATTGCCCAGTATTATTACTCCTGTAGAGAGCGGAAATGTCTGGCTGATCGCTTTAAAATTTTACATGAAGTTCCGGTTATGGATAAAGACGACGACTATAGTTTTCGGTTATGTTTAGAAGATATTTATGAGGTGAAATGAACCGAAAACTTTTTTGTCAGCTTTTCTAGTCGCTATGGACAAATGCAGAACATCACATACATATATCACTCAACCAAATCTTAAATAGCAAAATTGGAAAATAGGCCAGGGTTAAAAACTGTATCTGTTGACCTATAATCGTCCACATTGTGCAAAAATCGCGAAATTGGCCCTGGGTCAAGTTTTTGAGTTAAAATTAAATACAACAACACGGATCTTTTGACCTTCAAAAATTTTACTATAATATCGTTCATTAGATTTTAGAGTGGGTCCTAAAAGACAACAAATTGTTGTGCCTTCATCGTCGGTTAAAATTGGAAGCACTGATTTCATTTTATCCTTGCTCAGGAAACCACATATCTATGTACACTAATAAATTTCGCATAAATTGTAGATTAGAAGAGCTGTCGGATTCGTATGGAAAAGTTAGCAAAATAGGTACCGGGGTTTGCTTCACGAGAAAAATCCGGGTTAGAAAATTTTTACTAAAAGCTATTTTTAGCTGCTAATCACAAGAAAATAAGGACGAAAAAGATATATAAGGATTCGGAAAGAAGAAGGAGTAGATATATAAGGGTATTATAGCTTTGTGCAGCCCCAAAAGTTTGTAACGCCGCGAAATATTGGTCCTAGACCCACCTTTAAGTATACCGATCGTCATATCTCTACTATCTGAGTCGATCTAGACATGTGCGTCCGTCTGTCCATTATAATTTGTTAACACGATACAGGCTACGGTTATGGACCAATCTTCACGAAATTTTGCATGTAGGATAGGTTCTGGCCAATGAAGACCCCTATTGTTTTTGGAAAAGATCGGTTAATATTTAGGGGATGAAATGGACCAAAAACTGTATTTTTGTCGGGTTTTCTGGTAGCTCCAGAGGCCGCAATTCTGGCCCAAACACCGCGAATTTTTGCATGGAGAAGGGGATCGGCCCAAAGAATAAGCATGCCTGTTTTGATAATGATCGGTCAATATTTAGCGGGTCAAATCGACCCTAACTTACAGAACCACCGAAAGTTAGTTATGGTCGGCCCCGTCCGACCATATTGCTCCGCTCACTGGTTTTGTTTTATAAGAATATTCCTCATTCAATTTGACTGCAGAAATGTCATCGTGAAAAAAAAAAAACCAGCAAAAGAATGTTAGAGTTGCTGGCAAAAATGTCATCACGCCATAGCTTATAAAAGTTTCCTATTGCCAATTTGTCTATCTGGGTTCTTAATATACTAGTCAGGGACTTTCATTCCCATGAGGAACTTTTCCACACCCAAAAAAATCTTGTTGCAGTGTTAGAATACTACGTGAGTCTATTTAATATATTTAATTCAATTGTTGCTGACGAATATTTATTTAGAAATTTCGGCTAAAATATGTGGACAAAAATATAAGTTTTTTGTGATTGAAAAGATTGCTCTTACCCAAATATGAAAGAATGTGATTTTTGTGCATACCTGAAATAATTAAAAAGGGACAATTATTAAAACATATTTAGGTTTGTTAAAAACAAGATTTTGTTCTTATATCGTATAAAGAAATTTTAACAAATAAATCTTATATAAAAAAACATTTATAATTTTAAATAAAAAGATTTTAAAGCTTATCGTAAACTTATTTCTGGTTATCAGAATGTGCTGGCGATAAAGAGCACGCACACACACACGTACACAGTGGAAATGTCAGTGTGTCAGTCGGGTATGCGGTCATCAAAGCAGAAGCAATTCTTTTAAACATTAACTGTTGCAGCAACAAAACGAAATCACATACCGGCTTTTACTTACTTCCTAATTATCGTTCAAGGTCAACGTCATCACAAACCAGCAGAAGAACCTGTCATAAATGGGGTAGCTATTTGTTTGTTGGTTTGTTTGTTCGGGCCTTAATGTACTTTATAAATATTTAAGTGAATTTGTTTGCTGTGTGCTATGTTTGTTTAAGCCGTTTGTCAATATACGTACATATATATACATTTAAACATTAACCAGTTTGGTTTATTTTCAAACCAAAGTCACAACTAAAAATTATTAATATTAACTAATTTAATGGAGATCTAGAGAAATAGAGAGAGAGATAATAATACTATACAAGAACATCGGATTATGTTGTGGATTGCAAAAATTAAAAACTAAAAAAATAAATAGATAAACCTGAATTTCGGGGAACCTTTTTTGTGATAAAGGAAACCAATCGTATCTATTAAATTTAATTTCTAACATAAATTTTGCATTTAACGGAAGTTAAGACACAATTTGCTTGGGCCGGTTATTTAATCCCATAGAAACGGAAGCAAATCTGTTTATTTTTCATAAATATGCCTACAATTAAAATTTGTGGTTTATGTATTAATATCAATTAATTAACATAACTTGTTGTTTGCAAATATTTGTTTTAATTTTATTCACCGGCAAAATGGATGAAAAACGATTTTAATTATTTGACGAGGGCGTGTATGAGGTTTGTTAAAACCGGTTATTTCTAAAGGGTCATTTAAAGTTTGTGAACTTTAACTCGCCACATTCAAATGATTCAGCAAAACAATACACGATGAGCAGAGTAAATTATGCAAAAAACAAATAAAAATTAAAAATAACTTTGCCTTTTTTCAAATTGGCAAACATTTGATATATCACGTAGGTTTAAATTCGTATGCAAATTTTAGTTTTATATTTTTTTTCAATTCTTTTTTTTTTGAATATATTTTAAGCATAAATATTTTTTTTATTTTTATCAATTTATGAAATAATGTTAAGAATTATTTTTTTTATTTAGGCTTTAATTCGACAAGATAGAAATTAAAATAAAAATAACCTTATGAAAAGTAAGAACTGGTTATATAACACCTTTACGAAGTTTCAAGATAATTGCAGAAAGTATGGGTAGTAGTTAGTAGAGAGCCTACAGCAGTGCAGATCTCCGAAACGCACTACTTTTTTGATAAAATATCCAACAAGCCGTGAAAAATAGTTTGAGCAGATCCCCAACCATAAGTCTTATGAGTCAAATTATCGACTGTAATATGAATATTTTATTCGGGAGCTTAGGTCAGTTAGAGCCAATGTATCTGAATTTAGCTGTAAGATAAACCGGACCATCCAATACTGTAAAAGCCATATATAAAGAAAGATACTTTAAGAGACAAAGTTATAACGGAAATAAAGGATTCGTTGCTACCTAAATCCTTTATCGGAATTTAGAGCAAAAGAAAATAGAGATCAAGTTTTATGCGTATATTTCAATTTTTCTAAAAACCGTCCATTAGCCATGGGCCTTAAATTTACACCTAATGAAAACAAGATTGTGGTAACGAATTTTTTTGGATAGTCTCCGAATGAACAACAAATATTACTTTTTTTGGTTAATAGTCTATTGATGTCAGAAATGTACTTGGATTATGTTTGCGACTTTTCGTTTTCCAAAAAAATTGTGTTCAAAATTTCGAAAAGTCAACTATGTTGTCAGGGTATTATAGCTTTGTGCAGCCCCAAGAGTCTGTAACGCCGCGAAATATTGGTCTTAGACCCACCTTTAAATATATCGGTCATATCTCGACTAGCTGAGTCAATCTAGACATGTGTGTCCGTCCGTCCGTCTGTCCTCTATAACTTGTAAACACGATACAGGTCACAGCTATCTTCACGAAATTTTGCATGAAGGATGGGTTTTGGCCAATGAAGACCCCTATTGTTTTTGGTAAAGATCGGTTAATATTTAGTGGGTGAAATGGACCAAAAACTTTATTTCTGTCGGTTTTTCTGGTCGCTTCAGAGGCCGCAATTATGACCCAAACACCGAGAATTTTTGCACGGAGAAGGGGATTGGGCCAAAGAATAAGTATACATGTTTTGATAAAGATCGGTCAATATTTAGCGGGTCAAATGGACCCTGACTTTTGTGTGAAAAAATTACAAAATTTGTATTCTATGGCGTATATATTTACTCCTGAAGGACATAGACCCGAGAAGTTGATAGTATACCCAAGAGGAGTGGTTTACCTTTACATTGATACTAATTGCATTGTCGTGTGTACTCGGATGTGGGAGTTACACTTAAATATTTACAAGTCCTTACCTATTCCTATATTATTTAGTAACGCATTACCACACTAGAGGGCGGAAATATATCGCGGATCGCTTTGAAATTTGTCATGAGGATACAGGTATAGTGATGGACAACGCCTATAATTTTCGGTGATGATCAGATAATAATATTTGGATGAAGTGACCCGAAAACTTATTTTTTTGTGTTTTTTATGAGTCGATTTATAGGCCACTATTGAAAGCCGGACAACACAACACAACCCACAGTGAAGGGGATCTGGACAAGTAATTAGAAGAGCTGAACTGAATATTAGTAATATTTGTAGACGTCTAGGGGGTACAAATATCGCTAAATATTGTCCAAGCTCAGAATATCGAACCAGAGAAAATTAGATTTTCGTGGAAGTTGCTCCGCTCACTGGTTTAGTGTTTTTTTTTTCGAGTCGATCTATAGGCCAAAATTGAAAGCCGAACATCACAACATAACCCACGGTAAGGGGAATTAGAAGGGCTGTACTGAATATTTGTAATATTTGTTGACCTCTAGTCGGTCAAGAGAGTGAAATATCGCGAAATTTTGCCAAAGCACAGAATATAGAACCACAGAAAGGTATAGTTTCGTGGAAGTTGTGTAGGGTATCATATGGTCGGCCCCGTCCGACTATTCTGCTCCGCTCACTGGTTTTTTAATTGTTTATTAAAATTAAAAAAAAGTATCCAAAATATGGGGTTCACAAATTGACCCCAACCATCAAGGGGGTTACGACTTAATATTTGTCGAAATTTGTTTTAAATTTTACCCTTTCATTCCTAATTTTTTTTAATATGCTGTTCGAAAAGTCGAAAGAAGCGAAGTAGATTAAAAACATTTTGACAAATTTCTGTAAAAACGTTTTTTATCCACCAGAATTTCGGAATGCCAGACTAAAGTCATTTCGTTGGGAACTGCGGCTAAAACTTTGAAGGACAAGTTTCTCTAAAGATTTTCTCCTTCAAGAAATCGTAATGCAAAATTATTTCATTGGGGATGCTAAATTACAACCACCTCAGTGGGAAAGTTCTGCTTTAATTGGGGGCTTTTTCAGAACTTGAACCTATATAGAACATTTTCTCCAAAAATTAGTTTCACCATCCAAGAATACGGTATGCCACATTACCGCCACTTAGGTGGTAAACTGCGGATAAAAATTTCACGAAATACCAAAACGTAGATCGATATTGGTAATTATTAAGAAAATGAGAAATCAAATTAATTAATAACGTGCTGGAAGTCCCCAAATGGTATGGAGGATGCACAGGAATATTGATCATTTCTTAGGAATGGGATTTGAACCAATTCGATATAAAAACGTGACCTAACAAAAAAAAAAAAAAAAAACCCAAATTTCAAAATGATACAGTTAAATTTGTCCAATTTTTTGTAAGAAGATTTGGTAAACAATAAGATCCCAAAATCCCAAAAATATGGGAGCCATACCGAAACATGAACTGAAATTTGTGAAATTTCAAAGCTATATAAAATATGCGACGAATATTTCGAGCTATACTTGGCGTTTAAAATATAATATGGAACATATATTAAATTAAAATATTTTATATTCGCAGTAGGAGAAAATAATTTTTTCTTTTCAGACTTCGACACCGACTTCAGGAAAATTACTCGACTTATATACTCCATCTGTGCAACGAGGATAGCGTTTACTATACAAAATCATATTAACAAAGCCCTTCTTATAGTTCTTAGATATATGGTAGTAAATACCTTAGGGTGTATTGTGCTCAAAAAATTCAAAGTTAGAATCTTTGAAAATAATTTGTTTAATTTTTTGCAGTGGTTCAGAAAAATTTAAAACACCCACTTTAAGCTATTTTTTTTTGTTTCAAAAGGAATAACCAAATTAATATACCCTCCATGTTATTTACAGACAAAAGTTGGGGAAATTTTTCTTGGCTTCTGACGGTCATGGTCATATATAAACAATAAAATACAATTTATGTGAACGTTAATGTGATTTAAATACTTTAATAAATATTTAACTACGATATGCGATAAAAAAATTACATTGTTAAAGCCAATCAGACACAATGGAATTAATACGATATCACACAGAAAACAAATTGCACGATGACACTGTGCAACAAAAAATTAACCCACAATCAAATTTCCTAACATGTTAAAACGGATAACGATTTAATGGGTTTGGTTGAATAATTAACCAAAAATAGTGTGAAGGAGTTTTATACCAATATAGAGCCCGGAGTTCTTAATTAGAGTCACTTTGATTGGCGTCTATGCCCAAACATAAACCAATATTTAAAATATTCCGCTACAAGGTCTTTTCTCCTCTATATGCGAGCTGAGCAGAGCTAAACATAAAACGTTGAACTTGGGTTTATGTGAAATGTTTGTTGTTGGTCGGATATGTGGTTGAGCAAAATTAATATGAAATTGTCCTTGCACCAAGAAATTAGCTTAGCGCGATAAAAATGGTCTGTACTTGGGTGCAAAAGTGCATGAAAGACAGGACGCGTACTCGCATAAATTGATTCACATACAGTTCTAAGAATACCCTCAAAAGTCATCTATGGTTCTGCCTAGTATACTCGTAATTTTGCATGTTAAAAACAAATATTAAAAACTATGAAGATTGAAGTAATTAGCGCTCAACTTCTGATTTGTATACCCTCGACCATATTATGATCAGCTTAAAATTCTATAACGATCTAAGCATGCCCGGCTGTCTGTTGTAATCACTCTAGCTTCTAAACGAATTGAGATAGATCGCCAAATATTAGCATAGAGTTATCTTTTGTCTACAGGCGGCTCAAATTCGAAGATGGGCTACATCGGTCCACGTTTAGGCATAGCTCTAATATAAGGGTACCCCCACTTTTCGGTATTTTGGGGTTCTTGAGTGCGTTTTTCAACCGAATTCGTACAATGGGTACAATGGGTTCTTATTGGGTACCAAATTTCCCCACTAAATATTATAAATATAGGTTCAGTTTTTGGGGTTTTTTACCGCATTTTTTGACTGAATATAATTTATAATTTAGTACTTTTTCTACCCAATAGTACTTATTGGGTAGAAAATCTCTCCACTAAAAATTATAAATATAGTTCAATTTTTGCGGATAGCCCCCATATAAGGGTATTACCCAATTTTCGGTATTTTTGGGTCCTTAAACTCGTTACTCAACAGAATTCTCTGTAATTTTGTATTTTTTAGTCGTAGTCTCTCTCCCAAAAATTATTAATATTCGCCCCCCTTTTAGGGGTAGTCCCCATGTCTTTGTGCATATGCTTGTAACAGGCAAAAGGAATCGAGATAGACCCATGGTCCTTCCTTTTGAGAATATGCATAGAATCGATTTACGCATTTCCGTCTGTCCGTCCGTGTATTTTTGTGAACAAAATACAGGTCGCATTTATAATCCGATTTGGATGAAATTTGGCACAGTTAACTTATTTGGCTGAAGGACGAACCCTATTGAAATTGGGAAAAATCTGTTCAGATTTAGATATAAAGCTCCCATATATTTTCGTCCGAATGGTGTACCAAAGTCCCTACATATCTTCACGAAATTTGGCACAGCGTACTGAATTAAGGGGACCCCCCCATTCTCGGGGTCAAAATTTTTGTTGACATAATTCGAATCTACACTGATTAAGGAATGTCTCTACAAAATTTCAAGTGAAAATCTCAAGAACTCTTGAAGATATATCCGATTTATTGTGTCCGCATCAAGTGACGGCTGAAGGGCTTCTCAAACTTTAAACGCGTTTTTCTCTAAACATTTTTTGCGAATGGCGGGCACGATAACTCAAAAACTAATAATCCAATCGGTTCCAAATTTTGCAACGTTTCTCTGGGAGTGTATAGCTCTCGTATGAACTAGAATAAAGCCAATCGGTGAAGATCTTCCTTATTTTTTAACTTGGTTTTTGTCAAAAATCGGCGATTTTCCAAAAATATTTTTTCAAAGGTCCACCATTTTGTTAATTATAGAGCGAAGTCAATAATCCTATTTTCGGATTCCGATGTTCCAGTGAGGAGTTATCATGCCCGCCATCAAAAATAAGGACTTTGCTTTAATTACAAAAAACAACAACAAAACAATAACAAAATTTTGTTGTAAATTATTTTTCTTCTCTTTTAAATCTTCAATTATATATGTGCAAAGTTACAAACCTCAACAAGCATTGGTATTGATTTACCAGCCCATTGAAAATCTTGAAAAAATAAAATCGAGAATGGGGGGGGGGGTTCCCTTAAGTCTAGAATTATTTGTGTAAAATTTGTTGAAAATCGGTTTAGATTTAGATATATATGTTCGACCCATATATATGTTCGACCCATATATATGTCCGACCCATATATATGTTCGACCCATATATATGTAAACGGTGCACCAAAGTCCTTATATGTATCTTTCGATTTGCACGAAATTTGTCATATCGTATATATATGTTTGACCGAATTAAGGTAAATGGTGTCCCAAAGCCCCTGTATATAGCGTAGTGAATTGAGACCAGAATGATGTGTGTAAAATTTCTTGAAAATCGGTTCAGATTTCGATATAGCTCCTATATATATGTTCGACCGATTTAATGTAAATGGTGGACCAAAGTCCGTATATCTTTCGATTTGCATGACATTTGGCATATCGTTCTGAATTAAATCAAGAATGATGTGTGTTAATTTTCGTAAAAATCGGTTTAGATTTAGATATAGATCCCATATATTTTTGCCCGATTTATTTTTATATATATGACCGACCGACTTCGTGTTTATTGGGTTCCAAATATTCAACGGGTACCCGATTGACATTTGCTTTAAATCGATTTACATAATTTTGTCTCATTGTAATAAACGAATGACATGTTTGTGGATTAATCTAAATCGGTTCAGATGTAGATAAAGGTCACATATTTTAGTTAATCCAATATCATTTTATTGGCCATTCTGTTAGGATGCATCTTTTTAATATACCCATAGTGGTGAAGGGTATCATATAATCGGCCCAGTCCGACCTTACTACTTTCCTTACTGGTTTATATTATAATAGTTATCTGATTTGTTCCGGTTTTTTGGGATTTATTGTAAGACTCTGTTGTAATCATTCTACCTGCGGAGGATACCTACCAATTTTTGATATTTTTAAAGGAAAGTATTGTGATGCAAAAATGTCAGTTTCGATACTGGACTATATCAATCCCAATATAATGATAACTACAATGTAATCAATATTGGCCCCGCTTTAGGTATAGCCTCCAGGGATGTACTCGAACAATTTTTTTCTGTAGTGACAATATTCATATTGAACCAGCAGCTTCCACCCAACCCTCCCTAATAAAACCTGCGCACGTTATATAACTGTACCCTCTGAACTGAAGTATTTTGGGGGAATTCCCTTTACATTAAAGAAACAACAAAATTCTCTGTTGTCTAGTGTAATTAATTGCATTTAACAGAAAAAATATATTTTTTTTTATTAACAACACAAGCAAAGTGGCAGTGGGTCATCATCACCATTTCATCATTACAATAACGACTACGACAACAATCCCAAACGCAACAACAACGACAACAACAGAAAACAACTAGACATGTGTTGATGGGTTACTTACTTACATGTTCAAGTTCAAGTGTGGACTATGTAGTATTTTCCCCAAATGGTGGCCAGTGTCATACTCGTGTACACATAGGTTATCTCATACGCATTGTATGAACTACTCACAGTCATATCAGCGCCAATAAAGGGGAGGAGGGACGCCCATGCATGGAGGTGATAATTATAAATGAAACGTGTAAGTCAATGTAAATAATGAACAAAAAATTGATAATAATATTAAACAATTAAGATTACAGCCGCAGTGGTGATGGACAACGGGCACATAACTTCACACCTCCTCAAGCAAGCAAGCAACTCCAACAACGGCAAGTTGGTTCAATTAACTGGCAACTGCCTTGATTTATAGGCCGATATAAAACAAAAAAATGATATGGATATTTATTAGGAATACCTACATAAAATGTCAATAACATGAAGCAAAAAACGAAACAAGAGAAAAAAAAACGCCAATAATTATAATTTACAATAGTAATAACTAATAATGGGCAATCACAACAGAAGCACGTCCGCATGCTATTATTATTAAAAATTATTTTATTTTCAATTTTGGTATTTTTTACATATATATTTATCACAAATCAGTTATTGCTGCTTTTGTTGGTGTTGTAGAACACATTATATGGCTTGGTTATTAACATTCGAACCGAAACCGGCAAAACGTACCAAAAAAAAACGGCAACATAACAACAAGTTGTACATTAACAAAATTACACACGATGTGATCGAACGACAGACAGACGAAACAACCATTCAACCAACCCAGCGACCGACCATTCATTACAAAAAGTCAAAATACTCGTTACTGCCTGCATTCAATGAAGCCAGGCCGTATGACTTATCCCATATTCAGCTACCAAATGATAGAGGGAGGCAACAACAGATCGTACAATTCGATAAGGCCATATCAATTCCACTTCATCGTTTCAATTCTGGTAGCTTACGAATTGTAATACAACAACGAAAACAACAACACAAAAATCAGTGATGTTGTAATGACGATGATCAATGAAAGTGCATTTACCGCTACCGTGGTAATTGTTCATCAGCGGTATTAACTTGTCGTTGAGAATTTACACTGTTGTTTGTTTGCATAAGGAAATGTTTTCCTTTAAAAACGAACTTGTCTTTGAAAAGTCGAATTAATAAGGTGAAAAGTTATAAAATACTGATTCAATAGTATTGGATGGAGTAGAAGAATTTGAAATGAAGATAAATAAGTGGCAAATTCAATTTCTCTGGAAGATTTTTAACACTATTTAACAGTGAGGTGGGAATATAAAATAAGAATATGGTTCGTTTTGAACATTTCGGATATTGTACTACATTTAGCCTGACACATTTATGGGTTTCGAAATGGTCCACATACAATAATCCATTGGATTTTCAATATTCAATATATTTCTTTGGTACTTACACAAATGCTACGAAAAATACAGATATCACATTCTGCCTTGATCGATTACGGACAAGATGAAATACTCGGGGAATCAAAGCAAGAAAAATGGGCAGTACAAAAAAGCAAAGAAATCATGAGATGATAGGAACGAACTCTGTTATGTACAGATCGATACCAATAGCGCTCTGGCAACAAACCAAAGAATATGGTTAGCAAGAATATATAAATAGTTTGTGAGATCTGGCTGAGTATACATTTCACAGCACGATTAAAAAACGAAGTTCTCCTGAATTAATAATTTCCGAGTAAATAAATCTCATAATTTAAAAAATCTACGGTTATCGTAAGAGAATAGGACAATGAGTTCACGATCGAACCTATTGCCGAGGAAATGGATTCGATATTCCTAGGATGATGGGCCAACGAGTTTTCTGCAGAAAGTACTACTTGGGAATAAATTAGAGTTGTGTCGTTCCGGAACGAACTAGTTCAAAGGAACTACTCTAAACCAGGAACGATCGGAATTAGTCCTGGATCTTTCGTTCACCTTGTTTCTTTTGTTCGAGTGGTTCTTTCTTTCTCTCGTTCAGCTAGTTACATTTGTTGGCTCGTTCATCTTAGCTCTCGTTCACCTAGTTTCTTTTGCTCCGTCGACCTTTTTTGCTCTTGCTCTCCCAGTTCTTTTTGCTCCTGCTGTTTATTTAGTTCCAACAACTCATATATGTGACCGAACAAACGGTCATGTGTTAGTGAACAAGTGAACTAAAAGGAACTATATAACTAAAGGAACGACCTAGTTCCTTTTACGGAGCGGCCCAAAATAGATCGAACCGCTCAAGGAACTAGATTGCCCAACTCTAGAATATATGGGAGGCTTGAGAAAGGTGTTCTTTACGACTTCAACATCAACATCAGTACGTTTTGCAAAATTGTGGGTCAATCGGTCATATGTTGGTCTTTGGTGCGCCATTTACTTAAAATCGGGCGAAACTATATACAGAAGCTATATGTAAATCTCAACCGATTTTCCCAATTTCAATAGGGTTCGTTCTTGGTCCAAACAAATGAGCTGTGCGTCTATGTTCTTCAGTACTAAATATATGCGCCAGAGAATGCATTTTTTGTAATTTTTCAAACAAAAGTCTGGGTCCATTTGAACCGCTGCATATTGGCCTTTTACTGTAGGTTTTTTATAAATAGCTGCACTTTGGATTTAGCTCCCCAAAATACACTTTTGGTACTTTTCTCGGATTCATTCTCTAATATTTCATTTAAGCGCACAATTCATGCCTGCATATTCATGATAAAAGCTCAGCATATTTGCACTACTACTTAACTACTTACTACTACTTAACATTTTTAGTTAGTGAGAGGTAAATATATCTGTACTTTTGACATTCTTGTACAGAAATAGCAGCAAGTGTTGTTTATGCATGTAAGTCAAAACTACTGTATCATGAAAAGAACCGTGAATGTTACTTGGTCAGATCCTCTTCCCAGTGTAAAATTGCGTTGCGTTCGGGTCATATGTGTAGCCTCTCGAGCGACTAGAAAAACTGACAAAAATAAATTATTTGGTCCAATTCATCCCCTAATCATTACCAAAAACAATGGGGATCTTCTTTGTCAGAACCATTCCAACAAGCAAAATTTCGTGAAGATTGGTCCATGACTATGCCTGTATCGTGTTTAGAAATTATAATGACTCATCTAATAGATATAAGATCAATATATCTCGGCGTTACCAACTCTTGGGGTAACACAAAGCTACAACATTGTTGTGTAGGGTATAAATAGAAGGAACCAAACCGAAAGTAGTGGGACCCGAAGATCAGAGGGCCTCCAAGGTATCTCTCTGAAAGGAGAAGGAAATATTTTAGTGAACTATTTGACTTCCTCCTCTTCACTGTACCAAATGTCTTCAGAACAAAATCTAAAAAGTCTTTCTCAGGGAAGGAAAGGAAAATGATAATATCCTTTTGGATAAGTAAAACCCCAACTTGCTTGGTAGAATGTGAAGTGTTTACTCACAGTCCACTTTGACCACAGACGTGTTTAAAATCGTGAGTTCTTGTCAAAACATTGATGGTCTTGATGTCGCCCCATGTGCACCGATGCCGTGAAATTTCTGTATCTGTATGGAAAAATACTTTTTCAAATCTGTGTCCCGGATATCCGAAGCTGAGACAGATATGCTCCAAAATTCCTAAATTTAAAGAAAATTATTTTGGAAAATTCGACTAGAAACCAAAACCAAAATCGAGACGGTACCTTTATTAGGCGGCTATGCCAAAACATTGATCTATATGGAAAATTTCTACAGGAAAGTATTTAGCCTCCAATAATCTAAAGTGCCAAATTGCATCCACTTCAGTTAGAAAGCCTTCTAAATATCGAAAATGGCTCATTATATGGAGGCTATTTCTAAAAGTTTGGCCATATATCAATGTATGTGAAAAAAAATTGCACAGCTCTATCGTAATATTAAGAAATATACGTATAAGGCTAATGGTATTTATATACACATAATAGCGTATCCGATTAATATTTCTTGGGTTCGCATGTAATCCCGGCGATTTATTTATAGAAAAACTTGTAAGAATATTATTAGGAAAATTATGTAAAAGAACCATTTTAGACTGTTACTTATCCCTTATTTTTGTTACTTTATCCTATTTTGTGACCTATAATAAATGGAATAGTGAACAATTTACCCTCACATTTTGAATAGGAGAGAAAATACCATTTTATATATCATCATAATAAATAATCATCCTGCCTACAAATAGTTTAATTTGAAATTGAAGAGTTTTCAATTTGCATTGCCTGACAGAAAGTCGTTTTAATCTAGTTTAGTTTTCACACGCATTTACAAGTTCCATAAGTAAAAAAAAAAATATGGAAGACAAATCATATCTTAATGACAATACATCTTCATGTAGTTTACAAATTTATATAAATTATACTTAACGTGGCTCTTGAATGCAGTTCTTGGAGTCATTTCTTTAAATTCATTTACGAGTATAAGTACCATCTTTTGATGGACTACTCGTTCTCAGTCTAGTTCACGTGATCACCAGTAATGATCACATTTACACTACATGCATTCATTCATGTGTATGTGTGTGTGCGCGTGTTTGTGTGCAACCCCACCCCACTTACAGCGTAAAGTGTTAAAATAATTCTTTAATTCAATTAATTTTTACACCAACAACCACAACATTTTAATGGAGGGTCAAGCAGATTTCTTTCTGTATTACGCATACGCAATGACTGTTCCAATAGAACGTGTTGGATATACTCACGTATGCACGTTCGTACATATCTTCCTAACTATGCATGTCGCAACAAGTGGACTCCCCAAAGTACAAGCAAACATACATACATGTATGGATTTCAAAATCTAGTGTTAATGTTCGTTCGTTTCTTCGGTCATTTTTTAAAGTTTGCAAACATGTCTCATCGTCATCATCATCATAGTCTATCTTTGTGTGTGTGTATGTGTGCCTCTGTGAATTTCGTGAATTTGTTAAGTTCGCACGAATGTCAAACTATACGAATGGGGTATGACTCCACAGTAAGTATGTTTGCTGTGTGAATGAAAATGTGTTCGGGCTCACCGACACCACCAACAACAACAGCGACGACCGCAAACATATACATATTTATACACCTTTTTTAACATTTTCAAGTTCATTACCATCATCATCATCATAATGATGATGATCATTAACACCAGCGGCGTTGATGTCGTTGTGGTTGCCGACGACGCTGCCGTAATCATCATCGGCTATGATTATTTTGATTATGTGAAAAGAAAGAAGAAACCGAACAAAAACAATGGAGGCAAATTGTTTAGTTGCTGTTTTTGTTGTTGTTGTTTTAGGAGGTTTGTGGTGTTTTTATAATTTTTTTTGTATTTTTTTTTTTTTTTTTGATTCGCACGTCGATTTAATTTAAATGAAAAAAGAGGAGAGGTTATGAGACATGATAACGATCATTAAACTATAGAGAGTACAACACCAATACACAGAAAACAACAAATACAAACATAATTCAAAGGGGGGTAAAGATGTTTATACACCCACAACAGTGATTTCTAACATAGAAACAAGTAAAAAGGTGGTTATTATAACCACTTCAAAGAAAAGAGGCTAACAACTTTATAACATCGATATCAGGACAGAAACTTTATGTGGAACTATGCAAAATCTTGGACCTATATAAAACATTTTTCAAAATATGTGTTCTTTACCCTCCAGGCATTATCTTTATATGAGTATGCGTCTAAAGCCTTAAAAACATCGAAAATTGGTCGGTGTCGTTATATGGTAGCTATACCAAAAAGTAAACCGATATTGATAATTTTTGGTAGAAAGATTTCAAACTACATGAGAACCTTAAACATTAAATTAGAGCCAATTCGGTTGCAAGACGTACACACACTGCAGAAAATATCGAAATGTTAGATGTAGCTTATATGGGAGCTACCCTTAAAAGTGGACCTAAACTCGAAATACCAAATTACAGCTGATTAGGTTGAAAAAAGTGTACACTACTGTAAAAAGTGGACCGATATATCCCATTTTTAATACCAAAAATCCTACAAGGAGTAGCAGTATAAAATTCAAATCTCTATCTGTTGACATGACTTTAATTTTTTTCTTTATAAGGTGTTCCGACTAACCTATTTCATTTAAGTAGTGAATGTCCTTATTTTCACAGCTTGAAATTATAATTATTAAATAATTATTAGGATGGGAGAAAATAAATCCATTAGGTCGGTCGTCGTAAATGTCGGTAAAATCGAAGTTGACCGGCATGTTAACAGTCGTAACATCACCCAGGTGCTAAAAATCGACTATTTTGAACAATTTACACAAAGCTGGATGCAAGAAGAAGTTCGATGTTCGGGTGCCACACCAATTCACAGAAAAAAGGATGGATCGAATTTCCATCTACGAAGCCTTGGCCAATGAATGAGATAAATTTTCTTAAAGGGATGCTGACTGGAGATGATAAATGGATCACCCTGTGGGAAAACAAACGTGGTCAAAGCATCTCCAACGGTGGCCAAACCAGGACTAACGGGCACGAAGGTTCTACTTTGTATTTGGTGGGACTGGAAAGGGGATTATTGATTATGAGTTGCTTCCATATGGCCAAACGCTAAATTCTGATCTCTACTGCCAACAACTGGACCGTTTGAAGATTGCAATTGACCAGAAACGGCCTAACTTGGCACCAAGCGATTATTATATTTTTCTGGCATTGCAAAATTTCTTTAATGATGAAAAATTTGTATCTAGGGAGTATTGTGAAAATCGACTACTAGAGTTTTTTTTTGCAAATAGAGAGCAGGACTTCTATGAGAGAGGCATTATGATGAAGAAACAAAATTATTAACTTATTTGTAGTAAAACTTAATGCCATTAGAAAAACGTCAGTGTTTGTTTTGAAAGGAAAATTTTAATAGGCCTACATTTGGAAAAATTTGGAGATGTTAACCGCATTAGCAGCTGCGAATGGCTTTCCTGGTTCTTTGTGTGTATAAGTCTTCCTCGCAGAATATTTTGAACATTGTTCATAAGGCCTAAAGGACTAAAACGAGGATTAAACAATCCAGGCTAAATCTGTTTAATGTGGTTCTATGTTTGGACATAGCTCCGCCCTATTTTATATAACCCTATTTATACACTTCACTTTATGTTTGTAACAGGCAAAAGGAAACGAGTGTCTATTCCTTTTGAGAATATGCGTAGAATCACGTTCAGATTTAGATATAGCTCCCATATATATTTTCGACTGATTTTATGTAAATGATGCACCCGATATTTGTCCGATTGAGATAAAATTTAGCACGGCGCACTGAATTAGGACTAGATTAATGTATGCGAAAATATATAATTTGTCCGATTTTATGTGAATGGTTCATCAAACTCTCAATATTTGTCCGATTGAGAAAAAATTATGTACAGAGTAGTGAATTAGGTTTAGATAGATGTATGCGAAGTTTTACTGAAACCGGTTCAGAATTGGATATATATCCCATATATGCGAATGACGTACAAAACTCCCAATATTTGTCCGATTGTGACAAAATTTTTAGCAGCGTACTGAAATTACTACAACTTGAAGTATGTGAAGTTTTTTTTTTAAATCGGTTTAGATTTAAATATAGCTCCCATATATTTCCGTCCGATTTTATGCAAATGGTGTACCGAGGAGCATATGTTTGTTCGCCTAATATAAAAAATTGCATAGCGTATTGGATTGAAATCAGTACAGGTTTAGATATAGCTTCCGTATATATTTTCATCCGATTTCATCTAAATGGTTCACCAAAATACTAAAGTTTTTCCGATTGTGACGAATTTGTACACAACGTATCAAATTGAACTTAGAATAAGGTGTATTGGATTTTGTAATATTCAGATGTAGGTGTAACCCCTCTATATTAGCGCTTGTATTCATGCAAATTGTGCACCGAATAATAACCGTTTCTCTAAAACCATAGAGTTCCCATACATAAATGGAACTTATGTTTTTTTCATAGGTTTCAAATTGGCATGTGTGTGGGTTTTTTTAATTAGTTCAAATGCCAATGCAGTTCCCATATTTAATTTGGTCCTTCCAAGATGCTAGTTCTGTTATGTGTACAGTATTTTGTACATACGAGCATCTCTTGTATGTACCCAAAGTGATGAAGGGTATCATATAGTCAACCAGTCCGTCTTTTGAAGTTTCCGTACATGTTTTGATTCTCATTGGGTAGATAATCCCCGGATCAAAAACTAGATATGATATATCTAATCAAAAACTTACGACGACATACCCTCCTTATTTTCAGGTTAGCAGAATGTCCACCACCCTAGAGACTCAATGGCTTATTTATTCTATAAATTAACCATATTTGCAGTATCCATTGCACGGTTGTACCCATTGCACGATTGTACAAGATACCTCTGATTACAATTACATTTCCGTCTGCGACTTTTCCCTTTTAATAATAATATAATATATAATTTGCAAGTATTGCCTAAATCTGATCTTTTCACAAGATCTCAAGATGCACCAGACCACTGCAATCGAAGATACTTTTGAGCGAATCATTGACATTTGACTAAAATTGTCATTCGAATTATAATAGCCATTAGTATATCATACCAATATCCTACACACAATTACAATTTTTATACCCTACACAACTATGTTGTCAGGGTATTATAGCTTTGTGAAGCCCCAAAAGTTTGTAACGCCGCGAAATATTGGTCCTAGACCCACCTTTAAGTCATATCTCGACTAGCTGAGTCGATCTAGACATGTGTGTCCGTCCGTCTGTCCATTATAATTTGTAAACACGATACAGGCCACAGTTATGGACCAATCTTTACGAATTTTTGCATGTAGGATGGGTTTTGGCCAATGAAGACCCCTATTGTTTTTGGAAAAGATCGGTTAATATTTAGGGGATGAAATGGACCAAATACTAAATTTTTGTCGGTTTTTTTTTTGTCGCTCCAGAAGCCGCAATAATGGCCCCAATATCGTGAAATTTTGCATGGAGAAGGGGATCGGGCCAAAGAATAAGCATGCCTGTTTTGATAAAGATCGGTCAATATTTAGGGGGTCAAATGGACCATGACTTTTGTGTGAAAAATGACAAAATTTGTATTTAATAGCGTATATATTTACCCCTGAATAACATAGACCTGAGAAGTTGATATTATATCCAAGAGGTGTGGTTGACCTTTATACTAATACCAATTATATTGTTGTATGTGCTCGAATGTGGGAGTTACACCTAAATATTTACAGGTGTCTCTGTATTTGTATATTATTTGGTAACTCATTATGACTCTAGAGAGCGGAAATATAGCGCAGATCGCTTTGAAATGTTCCATGAGGTTCCAGTTATGGCCAAGGACAACGCCTATAATTTTCGGTGATGATCAGATAATAATTTTGGAATGAAGTGGGCCGAAAATTCAATTGTTTGTGTTATTTTAGAGCCGATCTATAGACCTCAAATGAAAGCCGAACATCAAAACACAACCCACGGTGAAGGGAATCTGGACAATAGATGTACTGAATCTCGTAATATTCGGAAAATATGTCAGTGTGAGGAAGAGGTGTTTACCTCTAATCGGGCAAGAGGGTGCAAATATCACGAAATATTGCCCAGGCTCGGAATAAACATCAGCAGAAATATTGAGTTCCGTGATAGTTGTGTAGGGTATCGTATGGTCGGCCCCGTCCGACTATACTGCTCCGCTCACTGGTTTTTTACTGTGGCTTGTTATGCCAAAGTCATATGCAAAATGTGTGACTATGTGTGTAATGTTTTGAAAAATATAACAAACTATATTCGAAAATCGATTTATTTGAAGATGAATTTTACAATATTTGTATATTTATTATTTGTATATTTATGCTGACATATGGTCTGTTCCCGTACTGCAAGAATCTACGAGTTTTTACTATTTTTTTCGATATCATAAAGGAAAAATGTGTTATCGTAGTAAAAAATAGTAGATTCTTGCAGTACGGGAACAAACCAATTATTGCCCATAAGGTAGAGGTGTATTTTCTCCTTTCTGACAAAAGCTACCTTGTATAATTGTACCATTCTACACACGATATTGAGTTTCAATTTATGACATTTTCAAATTCTTTTGAAATAAATTATTCAACAGAAATATTTGAATTTTTTTATAAAATTATTTTTTTTTTAATTCATTGAAAATCCCAAAAAAGGTCGAAGGTATGCTACAGATATGTTTATAACATGAGTCAGTCAATAAAAATTTGGACAAATCTCTTCAAAACACAGTGTTGCCATGCTGAAGAGAGAGAGAGAGAGTCCACTTGTTTTAAAAATAAAACTTTCTAACTGAGAGCGACAAACAATAAAAGTAAATACCAATTTTGTCATTTGATTTGATCATCATCATTATGATATTCATTCTTCTGCGTCGCGACGCAAAGTTCTGTCACAATATTATTATTAAATGTTTATTTTGGTGTGCAAAAAAGGGAGAGGGGTTCCCTCTGGGGGATTCTCTCCCCCTTCCCCAAAATACACAATCACAACAACAACTCCAATAAAGGAAGGGAATTTGTTTATGTGAATGTTGTGCAAATATAATTTTAATAATAAAAATACCAAAAAATTGCGATTCATGTTTTTTCGCCTTCTTTTTTATGTTTTCAATTTTCGGGATAGTAGTGAGTGATAACAACCGTAGAATACAAACGACAACAATAAAGAAATTAAGAAAAAAAGTAAACATACGTAATAGCAACAAAAACAACGCCATTCGTAAAATAAACAATCATTTAGAATTCATTGACCCCCAATCGGGGAGAGTAAACTGTGAGCGAATGTGGCTTTTTTGCGGAAATTTGATACAACAAAATTGTCAATTGTTGTTGCTAGAGCGATCACCAACACCCAAACCAATGTGTTGTTGTAGTTAAGTTAACTATATATTTGTTCTCAAATTTGTTTTTAGATTTTTGCACAAAAAAAAAAAAATAAATAAATAAATAAAATTTGCGACACGCGCTTGTCATTATCATTTGATAATGTGGGATATTTGATTCTTAAACTGAGGGATATGAGATTCCAACGTGCCACCAATAAAAAATAAAATAAATAAATTCTCACAATTTATGTACATATTGATTAGAAAGCAGATGATCGGATTGCAAATAATCGATAGTGGTTGGGAGTTTCAAATTATTTGTTTCTAACAGAAATTTTCCATAATTTTAGTAACCTATGAAACCACAAGTTTTGTACAAGTTAAATTTGTTTATTATAGATCTGATAACTAGAAAAAAATTACTTATATTTTCTAACCAATCGGTTCAAACAAGGTGTCCTACCAAAGAGACAGGATAAAATATTTGCCCTTATAAGATCAATGAATATGCAATATTTATAAGTTTGGTATATCTGAATTACCCATGTTAAACATTTATTGTTTTTATTATCTAGGTGGGCAGAATAGACGATCGATATTTCTTTCGACCAACAATTTTTAAGGCTCTACTGAAGTTACGCTGTAATGCCTCCCTAACGTTTAGGCCTCTTCTATTTATCCTATAAATGAAAATAGGAAGAACGTTCGTAAGCATATCTCGCACATGTTGAAATATCTCTCACCCTATGTCAGCTGACCAGGAAGACTTGCGAAAATAAAGTTGCAAATTTTTTCGTTGGTCATTTTTCAATTTATTTCACATTTCCGTTGACATTTAGATAAGAAAAGCCTATTATCAAGTTATTTGGGTATGACTGGGCGGTTGGCAAATGAGTTGACAATGACATTCTCTTTGAATGTCATTCGAAATTATAGTTTATTTTTGTTTGTTAGTGAAAGAAGGAAGTGAACATATTTTATTTTTAAAACTTTTGAAATGATATGTTATATGCATACAAAATATATTTGTATGTAATGGAAATAATAAATATCAAAAAAATGCACAGGCGGACAAATTTTTTTTATACCCTCCACCATAGTATGAGGGGATATTAATTTTGTTTTTCCGTTTGTAACTCATTGCAATAATCATTTCCGACCCTATAAAGTATATATATTCTTGATCAGCGTAAAATTCTATGACGATGTAGCCATGTCCGTCTGTCTGTTGTAATCACTCTAGCGTCTAAACGAATTGAGATAGATCTCCAAAATATTGCATAGAATAGTCTTTTGTCTGCAGGCAGGTCAAGTTCGATGATGGGCTTTATCGGTCCACGTTTAGGCATAGCTCCCATATAAGGGTACCACCCCCCCCCCCCCCAACCCCAATTTTCGGTATTTTGGGGTTCTTGAGCGCGTTTTTCAACCAAATTCGCTAAAAGTTGCTAAATTGGGTTACTATTGGGTAGTAAATGTGTCCACAAAAAATTATAAATATAGGTCCACTTTTTCTGGTAGCCCCCATATAACGGTACCTCCTAATTTCAGTATTTTGGGGGATTTTGATCGTATTTTTCCACTGAATTAGCTATAATTTAGTATTTTGAGTTCTTAATAGGTACCAATTCTCTCCACAAAAATTACGAATATAGGTCCATTTTACCCACAATTTTCGGTATTTTTGGGTTTCTTGAGCGCGTTCTTCACCGAATTCGCTGCAATTTGGTATTTTGTAGTCGTATATTAATTTTTGATTTTTCCGTGCTTTGGTTTTTTTCTAAGACTCTGTTGAGGGTATAACAAGGCTGAGGGTATAATTTTCTATAAAACATTTATGGCTTACATAATCGGTTTGTAGAAATGTCGGTATAGGTCAGTATATCTATGGTGAAGGGTATCCAAAGTATATCCCATTTTGTTGGAAAACGTCTCCAAACACCGCAAAATACCAAAGTTGTCTAATTTTGGTTGGAAGTTTGAACATCGAACCCAAAATTTCAAGTTACAATTCGGTTGCAAATATTGGTCCACTCCTTTTGATACCTCCCTAACAAATGGTCAATATTGTCAATAATTATAAATCCAATATTAGACGAGTGAATGTCCTATTTGAACGAAACTTTGCGCAACCTATTATCGTCACGTCTGAAGGTAGAACCTATTGGTCCAATCCTTCTGATTTATATTTATAAATCCAATATCAAGATAATGGAATGTTCGATTTGAACCAAACCATAACATAATCCATTGCCATTACAAAGCCTAGATCAAATCCAAAGATGGGTCCCATTGGTCCACTCCTTCCGTTACCTCCCTCACAAATTGTCAATATTTTATAAACTTATACAATTATTCTGATCGTCCAGTGGTTGGAAATCATGCCGGTCGACGAAAAATACTTGTCTTTAATAACAAAAACCAACGTCAAAACAAAAAAATGTTAATTATTTTTTTAATCTTACAAGTCTTAATTTAATAGCCGGTTGAAAATCGCCAACATTTTAAATCGAGAATGAAGAAGGTCCTCTTAAAATGTCAGATTTAGGTTCCTCGTGTTTTGATCAAATCACTTTCAGACAATTTGATGTCAGTCTGTGTGTATGGCTAGTTGACAGGTGCCTGAATATTGTCCTAAGATGGTGTCTTTTGGTAAAAGGTAAAAATTTTGAAAATTTATAAATCTCAAACTTTACATAACAATATTTCAACTAAGCCCAGATCATGTCTGCAGATGAGACACATCGATTTATTCCAGCTACTACAACATTCGTACATTTTAAATACTTGTAAACTGTTAAGTGTGTTTATGCCCTTCACCACAATGTGTTAGGGTAAGTTTTTGTGCATATGTTTGTAACAGGCAATAGGAAACTAGATAGAAACATGGTTCCTTTTGAGAATATGCATAGAATCACTTTTTAAGTCGATTTATGCATGTCTATGTTAAATTGTAAACAAAGTACAGGTCGCTTTTATAATTCGAATTGGATGAAATTTGGCACAGCTTATTTATTTGGCCCAAAGACGAACCCCATCGAAATTGGGGAACAAAGGTTTAGATTTAGATATAGCTCTCATATATATTTTCGTCCGATTTAAGGTAAATGGTGCACCAATGTTCCTAAATATCTTTCGATTTGCACGAAATTTGGCACAGGTTAATGAATTAAGTCTAGAATGATGTGTGCTAAATTTTGTGAAAATCAGTTTAGATTTAGATATAGCTCCAATATATATTTTCGTCCGATTTGAGGTAAATGGTGCACCAAAGTCCCTACATATCCTTCGATTTACACGAAATTTGGCATGGCGTACTGGAATAAGTCTAGAACAATGTGTGTTAAATTTCGTGAAAATAGGTTCAGATTTAGATATAGCTTCAATATATATTTTCGTTCAATTTTAGGTAAATGGTGCACCAAGGTCACTATATATCCATCGATTTGCACGAAATTTGGCAGAATGACGTTATTGCATTTTTTTTGAAATTGGTGTAGATGTAGCCATAGCTTCCATATGCATTTCGAACGGGTGTCTGATTGAGATTGAATTTTTAGCAGTGCGACGTACCGAATATCATGTATAAATTTTGCTATACATCGTTTTCCATAAATTTGTCCCTTGGTACGCAGATGACTCCAAATCTATCAGAATGAAATTAAATTTAGCATAGGTTGCAGAAAGACATGACATGCAATTGTAAGGATACATATGTACAATATACCCAAAGTGGTGAAGGGTATCATATAGTCGGCCCAGTCCGAATTTACTACTTTCCTTACTGGTTTTTCTTTCGAGTCGAGCTTAATGATCGAAATGTTGCAATGAAAAGAAAAGCCCATCATTATGCGACGCGTTTTGCCGTTGGTTAGGCGGCTCATAATGCGTAATGGTCTATGTGGCTTTAAAAATGTCGCAGTTGGTAGGGAATTGGATCTGCGAATTGAAATCAAAGTTTTGTCAAGGTTCGACAATTTGTCTTCACTATTGAAACAGTCCTTTTTCAAAGTGTGACTATCCTGTTGTGATGGATAATTTATCTACACATCTGCAATTGTTTCCATTGATTCAAAAGTATGTTCTTGGTAGATCAGAACGTTAAGTGGTGTGTCAACATTTATGTTGTTCTGGGACCTAGGTTCGAACCTTAGGTGTGCTCAGCTAATAATGTTTTATTTATTTGAATTTTGCCGGTAAACGCCCGGATGAATTTTTACTGAGCTTTTACACATTGCTGTACGCCTTGCAATTTGTGATATACAACATATTAACACTCTTCGATGGAGTTTAGTCATATCTATCTGTACAATTGTGGAATTTTAGAAGAGTAACCACTTTGGTGAAAAAATGTTCAGATTAAAATGTTTCCAGGGTGACAACACTAAAAAATCTTCTAAAAAACTTTTTTTCATGAACAATTTTAATATTGATTCAATATTTTGAAATCAATGTTTTGAAATATATAGCTTATCATTTAAAACTAGAAGTTTCGTTTAATAGCCTAGAGGTGAAATATTATTTTTATAATCTGTTGACAATGACGTTGCATTTGTCTTATATAAAATAATTAATATTTGGTTGGAAAAAAAAGAAAAAAATCCATTATTTTGTCGGCAGATGGCTGTACTGATAAATGTCTCGTAAAGTATCGATCAAACATCAGAATGTGCTCTTTGGAAGGGTGACATTTCGCAGTAAAAAAATTATTTTGCTGTTTGGTGCATTACGTTGTGAGTTACAGGGTGTTGAAATTTGAAGTGAACAAATAAACAATTCGCTACATTTTACAGTTTTTCTTCGACAAAGACGAAAATGCAAACCAAAAGACTAAAATTGTGAATGGTATTTTATCGAAAATATCGATATAATCGGAGAAATTATCGAAATTGACATTTTGCATGTTAGCAGTCGTAACATCGCCCAGGAGTTAAAATTGAGCATAAAATTGTTTTAAACCATTTACAAAAAAATAAATAAATAATGGATTTCTTTTCCCCCATCTAATATATTAATATTGGCAATCACGAGAACGAAAATGCGACAAGAATAATTTTTTTTGCAACATATTTGGAAGGATTCAGGATTTCCAATTTTAAGCCATTTTTTATTTCTTTGTAAAAATTATTAATACACTTCTGACAATTCGTGGAATACCCTAAAATGATAAGCCATCCAAAACTGTTACGAATTGTGTAACACAAAAACCCCAGAACAGTGACATCCACAGCGCACTTCAAAATTGATATGAAATTTAATTTCCTAGAATTTGGAAATACATATTTTGAGATTTCGTCAATGTAGTTCAGTAATGTAATTTGTTGCGATATTTTTAAAAATAAAATTAAGCGAATACAATTTATATGTTATGACGTGAAAAAAAATTATTGTCGTACAAAATCACAAACGAAAGAAATAATTTACAGAAAACCGAAGCAATGTGAAAAATTAAAACTAAAAACAAATTAATAAAATGCAAGGTTTTAAGTTCGGCTGGACCTATCATTTTCCTGCCCACCACCATAGAGATACCAAAATTTCTTTGCAATACAGTGCTCATCAACTATTCTTGGGACTGTAATAAAATAAAGGATATTGGAAAGTGTGATTTTTATACCCTACACAACTATGTTGTCAGGGTATTATAGCTTTGTGCAGCCCCAAAAGTTTCTAACGCCGCGAAATATTTGTCCTAGACCCACCTTTAAGTATACCGATAGTCATATCTCGACTAGCTGAGTCGATCTAGACATGTGTGTCCGTCCGTCTGTCCATTCTATGGCGTATATGTTTACTCCTGAAGGACATCGACCCGAGATGTTTATATTATATCCAAGAGGAGTGG
Organism: Musca vetustissima; assembly: GCF_032173495.1. NCBI lineage: Eukaryota > Metazoa > Arthropoda > Insecta > Diptera > Muscidae > Musca > Musca vetustissima. The sequence goes on along the minus strand of NW_026881307.1, from coordinate 41,641 downwards.
TTGACCTTTAAATTGATACCAATTATATTGTCGTATGTACTCGGATGTGGGAGATACACTTAACTATTTACAGGTGCTTACGTATTGATATAGTATTCAGTAACCCATGAGGATCCAGGTATGGTCAACTACTACGGCTATAATTTTTGGCGATGATCAGATACTAATTTTGGGATGAATTGGACTGAAAACTTAAATTTTTGGTGTTTTTTTGAGTCTATAGGCCACAATTGAAATCCGAACATCACAACCCAACCCACCGTGAAGGGAATCTATGGTAGATTTTCGTGGAAGTTGTGTAGGGTATCATATGGTCGGCCCCTTCCGACTATACTGCTCCGCTCACTGGTTTAAACATATTTTTACATAGGCATGGATTAAAAAAAATATTTTTAAAGAAAGTAATAGTCGAGGATTTTTTAGAAAGTCTTCCATAAGCGTGGATTTGTTTAAAAAAAATTTTTGAGGTACCTACAATAGGCGTGGTGTTGTTTATTTTTTGAAGTACTTACAATAAGCGTCTAGTTGATTAAAATATTTTGCGGTGGACTTCCGGAAGCTACTTAAAAGAAAAATATTTATTGAAAAATAATTTTTTTACGCAGCTACCATAGGGTCGATTGTTTTCAAGTAGCTTGCGTAGACGTAGAATTTTTAAAAATATTTTTTCAGGTAGCTACCATGGGCATGGGTTTTTTAAATATTTTCAAGTAACTACCATAGGCGTGGATTTTTCAAAAATTATTTTTTTCAAGTAGCTACCAAACGCGAGAATTAGCCACCATAGGTGCGGATTTTTTAAAAGTATTGTTTTCACGTAGCTACCATTGGCATATTTTTTTAATTAGCTACCATAGGCGTGGATTTAAAAAAATATATTTTTTGAGGACTAACATGGTTATCCAAAAATTCTCATTTCCCATTATTCCCCAAACAAAATGTTTGATGAATTAATTTCACATGTTTCCACAACTTATCACAATTGAAATAAATGATAAGGTGACCTTGTACTTCTAGTTATTTACCTAATAAAACAACAACAATAAAAATGCTCAACTTGTCGAATTTTCTGATAACACACAGAGAAAAATGTGCAAATTGGCAAAACCAAATCTGATAATAAGAATTTCACAATATTTTGTCTACTACACATTCAATGACTAATCTACGCCACATTACATCCATCAGCTGATTTGTTTATTTAGACAAAGAGAAAAAACTATTCGAATTCGATTAATTCGGAATTCTTAGAATCTGTTGTTGTATTGAATGAATTTTTTCTCGTTTTTTTTTTTGGTTTGTTTATAAACTTGAACTTGAATAGAAAGTAATCGGTAAAATTAACTACGTAGTAAATTTTAAGAATCGGATTTTTTTTGTGAAAGTCTAGAGAACGCCAAAAATAGGTGAATGATTTAGTATGTTGTTTACTATGAGTTTGCATAAATCAAATAATAATTGTTACACCTTCATATGGGAAATTTAGAAATAAACCAGTAATCTGACCCGATCTGAACCGATTTCAACGATTTCAGGAAATTTAACACACATCATTCTAGACCTAATTCATTACGCTGTGCCAAATTTCTTGCAAATCGAAAGATATGTAGGGACTATGTTGCACCATTTACATTTAATAGGACGAAAATATATGTGGGAGCTATATCTAAATCTGAACCAATTTTCAGGAAACTTAACACACATTATTCTAGACCTAATGACATATAGGGACATTTGCATAAAATCGGACGAAACTATATATGGGAGCTACATCTAAATCTGAACCGATTTTCACCAAACTCAGGACACATCATTCTGCACTTAATACAGAACGCTCTGCCAAATTTCGTGCAAATCGAATGATATATAGGGACTTTGGTGGACCATTTACATTAAATCGGACGAATATATATATATATGGGAGCTATATCTAAATCTGAACTGATTTTCAGGAAACTTAACACACATCATTCCATACTTCATTCATTACGCTGTGCCAAATTTCGTGCAAATCGAAACATATATGGGGACTTTAGTGCACCATTTACATAAAATCGGACGAAACTACATATAGGAGCTATATCTAAATCTGAACCGATTTCCATGGAACTCAGCTCACATCATTCTAGGCCTAATTTATTGCGCTGTGCCAAATTTCGTGCAAATCGGAAGATATATAGGGACTTTGGTGCACCATTAACATTAAATCGGACGAAAATATATATGGGAGCTATATCTAAATCTGAACCGATTTTTCCCAATTTTAATAGGATTCGTCATTGGCCAAATAAGTGACCTATGCCAAATTTCATCCAAATCGGATCATAAATGCGACCTGTACTTTGTTCACAAAAATACTTGGACGGACGGACAGACGGACTTGCGTAAATCGACTCAGAAAGTGATTCTATGCATATTCTCAAAAGGAACCATGTGTATATCTCGTTTCCTTTTGCCTGTTACAAACATATGCACAATGACATAATACCCTGTACTACAGTGTGGTGACGGGTATAAAAAGGGGCCAGATATACCATTTTTGGCCACAATTGGAGTAGTTGGTGCTGGAAGAAATAAATAGCAAATGTAGGGGTTTCTGAGTCTGATTATAATTCTGCAAGAAAAACGTAAAAATGCAATTGGGTGAATTGAAATTGAATATGAAATTCTTTAAAAATTGAATTAATCGAATTATTTTTAAACACGTTTTGTAGAGCTATTGCCACTAATTACAAATTCGAAATCGGATTTTGAAAATCAAGTAAAATGAATCCAAAATGCCGGATCAAACATAAAAAAAACATTAAATATTTTACAGGCTCTTTATAATAACAAAATAGCAGGCACGTATGTACGTACGTTTAAATTTGAAATATAGGCGATTTGGTGGAAAAACGTGTTTAATATCTTCAAAATACTGAATACTGGGGGGTCCGTTCATATAGGGTCTACCCCGATATTTTTGTCAATATTTCGGACCCAATGAGAATTCAAAATACTGGTTGAAAAACGCGCACAAAAAGCAAACATTTGGGGGATCCTATAATATGGGGCTACCCTTAAAATTGGACCAAAATTAGGAAGATTTGTTACCCCATAATAACACAAAAATACCAAATTACAGCCATTTGGTTGAAGGAGAGACTAATATCTTCCAATTTTATCACCAGCATGTTAATAGAAGTCAATTTAATTTTTTTTTATTAAAATGTTATGGGCAATTTTGAACGACTATTTTCATATTATCGGCAATAACTCTTAAGTTTATTAACGGCGGCAGACGTTCGCAAAATTCTGGACAGAAAATAACTCAAGGAGTCGATTGATGCTATAACTATTAAAATATCCAAGGTTTTGGAAAATCATACGTAAGAGTTTATGAATAGGAATTTTTTAATTTTTTTACCAATTACATTCACACAAATTTGAAATTTTGACTTTGGTGTCATGTGATTTGTAAACCCTGAACCAGACTTCAGATTTGTAATAAATAAAGTTTATTACCTCTCTACCTGTGATGGATTCCTGGTCCATAGTGCAACGGTTGATTATGATGTATTTCGGATGAAAGTACTTTGTGACAATATTAGGTCCAATATTGGTCACAGACTTCAACATGTTTTGGTACATATATATCTCTCGCTATCTTGAACTATTAATTTTCGGATTGAATCAACTGTATTTTCTGAATGAAAGCATGCTGTAAGATGATATACATTTTTTTATATAGCGGAATATGGTGGTGTATATAAAATTTGTCATTCCGTTTGCAACACCTCGAAATATTCACTGGACACCACGAAGTATATATATTCTTGATCAGAACAAAATGATATGCCTATTTACACATGTCCGTATGTCTGTTGAAATCACGATACAGATCGCAATATTTAATATAGAGCTCTGAAAATTTGCAAAGACATTGCTATTACTGTTAGGATGTATGGTATTGCAAATGGGATATATCGGTCTATGTTTTGGTGTAGCCCCCAAAAAATGGTATGCCCCAATATTCGGTATTTGGGGAACACGTTTTCCAACCGAATTGGCTATAATTTGGCAATTTGAGTTCTCATGGTATAGCGCATCTCCCTACCTAAAATGATTTATATTGATCCAAGCTTCTGGAATCCTACATATAACATTAGCCCACAATATTCGGTATGTAGGGGCTTTTGGACACATGTTCTAATCGAATTGGCTGTAATTCGGCATTTTGGATTTTCATGGTTAATATTGACCCCAGTTTCAGGTCAGCCCGCATATAACGGTACTCCCCAATATTCGGTATTATGGGAATTTTAGACAAATTTTCCATCCTTATTGACTACAATTTGACCCATGGTGGAAGGTATAAAAAGTTCAGCCGGGTCGAACTTCAAATCGTTTTTACTTGTTTTCAGACTCTGAAGGAAAATTTAAAAAAGAAAACCCTCACAAATTTTATCAAAGAATTAATTTTTGATTTTCGATATGTTCTACAGTTATTTTCCGATTACTGTCCGAGTAATCTGCACATACTCCAAAATGATATTTTGTTTTGTTTATAGGAAAAACGAAAACGAACAAATAATGTGGGTATAGTATAGTCACATGCTGCAACTCTGATCAGTTCATAGGAGAGGGAGGTGAGAAAGAGATACTTAGATTTCTTTAACATATTGGCTTGAAAAATTGTCAAAGTAACTATTTCTCAGCGAAATATTTGAGAGAACCTCGTACGGATGGAGAAATAGTCAGGGAATGTTTCGGTTTGTCCAAATGTCGCCTTCTATGAGACAAGGGAAAGAAAAGCTACAATAAGGATAATAAAACATTTGAAAAAATCTAAAGTTTTTTTTCCCGAATTTCGGAACAAATGCTTTATTAACTTTATAATTTCCGAAAATCTACCTATTTTCATCACATTTTCGGATTTTTATTTTTCCCAAATTTCAGAATATTAGGGGAGTACCATTACATTGTGGACCGGACCGATATATACCATATATGGATTGTAATATACTGATGGACATGACATAATCGACATAGATTTTTCTAATCCGGAATATATGTACTTGCGGTGAATATTTGATGGTGTTTTAAACGAAAAGACAAATTTAATATACACTACACCTTATGATTAGGGGTATAACAATTGTCCTTAGGGTTATAGGTTATGACTAATCATTTAGCACTCAATAAAGCAGTTTGGCGTGCTGCTTTATTGATTGCTAACATTTTATCGGAATCAGCATACATTTTATCGGAATAATCTAATAAAATTGTAATTAATTTTGGAATTCATTTATTTAATTGAAAATAAGTTGATTTTAACGACAATGGGATGTCCATTCTATTCTACCTGTCAATGAAAAATCGATCGGGGGCTATAACCCCGTAAAAAGTAATTATGAAACTAAAATGTCCAACACGTGAAAACATTTCCAATAGTTTCCTATAGTTCGTTTGTTAAAATTATACATTTTAGCAGATATAAAATAACTCTGAAATTTTCGTGAATAAATATGTTATGGTTGGCGAATTATTTTTACAGCTTCCCCTTGTCATCTTTGCAGTATAATGCTGAAACCTCAACATACAAAATCACAAATAATCTGAGACTAGAAGTAATCCAATAATATTTTTATTTATGTTGTCCACTTTACACATTATAAACAAATAATCTTATTTTGCTTTAGCATAAATCACATTCAGGCATTTGCATTCTTTTGCATATATTTTTTATATGCGAGCACTTTTAGCACTTTGGCATGAACGTGTGCCAATCGTACATTTTTAAAATATTCACAAAACAAATAAAAATAACTTTATTTTGCATTCATTAAAAAAGTTATTTTTAAAAACACAAACTTAATTAAACATAATTTAAAAATAAATTATTATTATTAAATATTATTATAATAAATTATTACCTTTTATAATGACAAACAGCTAGAAATATTTAAAAATATAATCCAAAATATAACATTAAATGTCGAAATCACAAAAATTAGTCGTTGTTAATTTTCTTTAGAATTAATTCCTTTTTAAGGATATTATTGCACAAATCCGTTCTATTTATTTTTCTTTAACAGTAGTGGGTTTTATCATGGAGTTGGGATACAATTTAACACAGTGCACACTTTATGGATATTTGCATTAGAATTTCTTTAGACCATTACTATTTATCATTTTTTCTTTACTTCTTCTTTTTTATTTTTCTGATTTGTTGAACAAATTTAAAAAACACAGCAACAAAAATATTTCTATGCAATTCTTATAGAATTATCATTAAATCACAAACAACAAATAAACAAATGCACACACAAAAATTGGATTGAAACAGCAAGAAGCAGTAAAAATTTAGAACTTTTGTGCTATTCTCTCTTTCGAAGAATCCTCGATTTTTATTTTCTACTTGGGAGTTGCGTTTGGAACGCAGCTTCTGATTTGAATGGATTATTTGAACGTTTTTCCGATTGTTTTAACCGTTTTTGGCAAATGCCGCCACCACGTACAATTGTATCCGTATCCGCTTCGTCAACTGACTGACTGCTACAATGCGAGCGCGCACACGAGCTCAGCGATCAACGATCAAACACACACTGTGAGAATTGAAACAGCGACGACGACAACAACGAACGCGACGAGCAGTGTTGCCGAATGTGGGCATTTATGCCCAAAAATGGGCATAAAAAATGTAAAATTTTGGACTTGGGCGGATTTTGGGCATTTTTTCGTTTCCGGTACATTTAAATTTTTTTATATATTTGTTTACCCTACACAAATATGTTGTGAGAAATTTTATTGTCCCAAGAATTTGTAAAACTGCGAAATAATTGCTCCAAGACCACCGATATATTTCGACTAGCTGATTCGATTTAGACCTGTTTTTCCGCCTGTCCATTATAATTTGTATGGATTAATCGCCATTTGTATGTGGATCAGGTTCTATCCAAAGACGACTCTTATATGTTCAAATGGATCTAAAACTTTACTTTTGTCTGTAATTCTGGTCGCTCTCGAGATCACAATTATGACCCGAACAAGACTAAACTTTACACGGGAAAAAAAATCATGGATGTTTATGTTTGATTCTAATCGCTCTATAGACCATATGTATGATCTGAAAACCATGTAATTTAACCGGAAAGAGGATATGGGCATCGAAGATCATGTCATTCTATGGTGGACATGTTTTTTCCACGAACATATGAAATAAAATAAATAATTTGTACTTTGAAATCATTTCAACTATCTTGACGTATGTAGTCGGATATACCAAAATGTTCATATGTGGACAAACGTAACTGAAAATGTATATTTAGTGTTTGTGTGTAGGGTATTGTATGGTCAGCCACGTCTGAATATTCTGCTCCGCTTCCTGGTATTATTTTAGGTCATTCAGTCGGTTTTCGACATATATATACCCTGAATCTAGGTTTTGAAATTACTCTATAGCCAAGGTGGAACTTTTTTATTATATTGTGACCGATAATTGCACCAAAATTTATATTAAGTATAAGTATTAAGGTCTTTCATGTTTAGACCACACATTATTTACATTTGCTTTATATAAGGTACATGTTTTTATCAAAGGGTTATGCCATAGAGGCCACATATTCGGATTAAATGCAAATTTGGTGAAATATTACCATGTACAAACAATGCATCAAATCAATATTTACAACCTTTTAAAATGTTGACCTGAAGTAATGACCCGTGGGTTCCCATCTTCGAACTTGATTTAGGTTTTGATAAAAGTAGGTAGAAAGTTTGAATCAGACATTCCGTTCATCTGATATAGAATGAAAAAAATTTCGACGCAGAAGGTTTCTCCATCTCCGAACTTGATTTAAATTTGGAAGAAATGTGATGATGTGCTAAGTTTGGATGAGATCGGGTACTTCTTTCGAAAGACATCGTGCGCACCGGATGACTGGACAGACAAACGGTCATTTGTAAATGGAAAAAAATTAGAACAAAAAGGACCCTTGCTTTTAATATTTAACGTCAGTGTATACTTTTTGAATTTTTGGGCATAAATTGTTGATTTTGGGCACTTTTTGGGGAAATTTTGGGCGGAAATAAAATTTTCAAACGGCAACACTGGCGACGAGTCTTCCAAACCCAAACCAATGAGAGAGTGTTCTTGCAGCCGTTGCTGCTGCTACTGCCGGTTGGTGGTGATCGCCGGCCGATGATGGAGTTCGTATGATCGATCGAATGGCTGGCTGGCTGGATGGATGGCTAGCTGTATGAATGAATGCGCCAGTAGTGTAAGCCGAAAAAAGAATGTAAAAAGTAAATAAAAGCAAAACAGTGGCAACCTACCGACCAACAGACCCCGTTTGATCAACAAACCCCAAGTAACCTTTTAAATAGTAGTTACCAGATTTATTATTTGAAAATATTTATATTTTTGGGTTTGGTATTATATTTTCAAATGATATCTCTGAGTTTGTCTTATATATTTTTAACTGCAAAATGACTTCGTAAAATAAAAATATTGTCATACTGAATGCAATTACCACGGGTTTCTTGATGGTGCTCTCTGGTACTCAAGGGTTGCTTTTGTTGCAGTTTGTAGGTAGTTTGCAATTCTTTTTCATTGAGCTTCTATATTATTATCGGGACAAGGATAACTTTCATCTAACTAACAGGTAAATTGAACGGAGTAGGTTTCTGCTACCTGAAGCTTTTCGACGTCGAGTTTCCGTGTTGTGTTATGATGAAGCCCAAAGTGACCAAAAATTACACATTCCAAAACCTGCGGACAACAATTCATATAAAAAATTTTGATTTTACATTAGTCGGTAAAAGTTGAAAATCGATTTTGAACAGGTTTTATAAAATCGAAAATCGACTTATTAGCCAAAGCCAAAAATTGAAAGGTCTAAAAATCAACTTCACAAATTGAATCAAAATCAAGGCACAAATTGAAGAGTATAATAATCGATTTTTATGATCCATTACGTACCCCTAGTGCGACCATTGGCTGCTACAACGAATTGATATTCCGAATTGATATTCGCTCCTCGGATCGATCAAATGTCTAATACACTGCACTATGGCTGAAATCGCCATTTTAGCGGCAAAATGTCATTTTTTCAACATACAATTTTTTAAAATTTGTTGATGGCATTCAATACACAACATACTAATAAGGAAAATCGAAAAATGTTTTTACTGTTGGCAACCCGTAAAATTAAAATTCGGTTTTAATAACATATTTTTGGAAAAAAATCTTGATAGATATGAATTCGAATACTCGAGTAGAGTATTTTTACAATAAAAATATATGTTGCTAAATGTTTGTATTTCGGACATTTGTTGTTGTGTTTTTGTGAAATTTTGTTTTATCATTTTCCATGGAGTAAAACTAAAAATGTAACTAAGAGTTACCGGAACTATTTATATGTAATTGTTTGTAAAAAAACCCTAGTTTTATGTCAAGCTAAAATTGTCTGCTAACGACTGCTCATAAGCGAATTATTAATATTTTGCAGAAATACTAAGGATCAAAAATTACATAAACTGAAATACTCCATACGCAATTGACAGTAAATTAGGAAAATGTATATTAAAAGAGCTTGGAATTTTTCTACCTCTTTAACAAAAGTGGAATAGACTTTCCAGAAGTGAGAAAGAATTTAAAAATTAAGTATTGTGATGTCGAAGAATCGGTCCTATTTTTAAGATAAGGGTCTGATGGTTTAACCGGCCACAGTTTAATTAAACAAATATTTTTGGAAAATACTTCAGATAGTTTCGATCCGTCCCTACTTGTGTCATTAGTCATTCTAAGAAATGGGAATTCAAAATATGAAATAGTTAACGTGGTTGAAAAACTTGTCTAAACTGCCCTTAATACCGAAATTTCGGAGGTACCGTTATATGGGGAATACTTTAAGAAGTTGACCAGTATCGATTGTTTTTGGTAGGAGGATTTGCTACCTAGGATAATATTCATAATTTTCTATACAATGAGAACCAAAAACACCAAATTACAACCAATTCGGTTCAAAAACGAACCCAGCATTGCCAAAATACCCAACACGCTGAAGGCGTGGCCCGCCTATATTTTCATAAATCACTTTTTCTAACATTAGAATTCTACACTCCAAATTTTGTGAAGCTAGCTTGTCGGGATATATTTTATGCCGCTAAAATCGCGACTTCAGCCATAGTACACTGGATGAATGCCTTCCCCCTATCACAACATGATCAATTTAATTTATGTTTATATCGAGATCCTTGAAGCAGCTAACTAACATGTTTTTTGCTGCCTCATGTCGTTGTTGTATGTTTCTTTTGATGCGCAGCGCCCTAAAATTGTGCACCTTCTATTGAGAAAGTAAGTTTTTACTCAATTAATTCCAACATTTATTAATTTCACAGGTTGATTGAGAACTTCGTATTAAATGTTGAACTAATTTTCTTTAGTCATTATATCGTATAATACCCAGCTAACATTTTTCAAAAATTTTAATCATATTCGAGTCTTTTTTAATGCTGCTGGAAGATTAAAATGCTCGAATATGCGCGCATTTTCTGATCGTAATTGACTCAGTCGTGGGGAGAAAAGTGAGACCCGGCGCGAGTCCTCTATACCAATCACATATGAGTCTTCCTCAGCATTAGATTCGAGTAATTTTAAACTTTTTTCTAATAGTTTTAATGGTCTTTTTCGAATCATGTTTTAAACACTTTTTAGAGTCGAGTCTTTTTATAAATAATTTTTAATCTATTACTAGCCCTAATTGTGTCATTTATGAGTCTTTTTGTAGTCTTATATAAGTCATACATATATTCATTCAGGAGCCCTTTTTGATCCATTTATGCTTAAAATTCGAGACGTTTATTAGTCATATATGAGAGTTTACGACTTTACAAATCTCGTACGTGATTTGTAAATATTCGGGTGTCCGTATAAACGTAAAATAAAAAGAAATATATTAAGATATGATTTTAATGTTTATTTATTACAAACATTTAAGAAAAAATAATTACATTTATTAATTTTATATTAATAAACAAAAATTAATTAATTTTGTATAACTAAATAAGCAAAATAATGTAGTATAATTAATATATTTTATAATATATTTTAAATATATCAAATATATTGTTAATACAAATACATATACAAATAATTTACCCCGCCGTTTTCTGTTTGTAACTCTGACTTCTACATATAGAAAATTTTGTTGAGGAATACTGTTCACCTCTTTATCGTTGCCGTTGACAAATATCTGAAAGGAAATATATATTTTTGGTCTTAATAAAAACGTATTTGTTTGAAAATTGTGAACTTACTTTTGATTGCCGTTACTATAAATAATTTTCAGCGCTAGCCTTAGATCAGATTCCCTTCAGCTGTCTTGCGTACTGCAGCTCCTTCCGAACTGCACCTCCAAAGAAATTGAGCACATCGTTTTTTTGCAATAAAATCTTTCTGGAAATAAATTATAATGAATTTCGTTACTTTAATTAATTTAGCTGATTAGTTATCAAATCACATTAACTCACCTTTTAATACTTTTGTTTCACTTCTCTAAATATTGATATTAACACCTCCACTTAACTTTTGTAAATGAGCATAAATGAAATATTTTCTATTTACTTCTGTAAATGCAAAAATGTCCCGTTGTACTTGGAAGAAAACGAGCAGTTTTTAATCACCCATCGGCGCAAAATGTGATCAGAGAATATACAATTCTTATCACTTTTCAAACATCAGCATGCTCTTTTTTTGATTAAGCCTTTTTCAATCTCCAGATGATCAAAATATGATGACAAACAACGGAACAAATAATCATATTTTACACACATTTATGATTGTTTTGCGACTGCTATACATTTTGTTGTTGTAATTAAAATAAAACTCTTTTTAATCATAAGAAGGAGTCATTTTAGAGTCCCTTTTTGGTCGTCCAAATGAGTCAATCAGTTTTTAATCACCAAAGGACTCTTTAAAGACTCCATACGGTGATTTTTTCAAAAACGATCTTCCAAATGCTAGCTGGGTATAGAACGAAAACACTAGCAATAATCTGGCATCTACATTTTCAATTCCAACCAGCGGTTCGAAGCAGAAGTTGTGTTGTGTTGCGTGGTGTTTGGCGCCGTATCCCTACAGCTGAGAGAGCAATAAGTATTTGCTGGATGATGATGGTATTGTGTTACAGGTTGTTTATTGCCGATTGCCGTCATTATGGTTCTGTTTACTGATCGTTAAATTTTAATCGATTGATTCAACGTTGCCGCACACCTTTCGCCGCTGTTCTAAAGTGTGTGTGTTTACGACTGAATGAAACTAACTCTTTTTTGGCATAATACGATCGGACCGCTAGCCGAAGATCGGTTGTGTTTTTCTTTTCGATTAGGCAATCCAATGAAGCAGCTGTTTTTGCCAATAACTGGTTAACTCTTTTACCGTGTGTGTTTTGTATTAGAGAGACAGAGAGTGTGAGTGGCTGAGAGAATTCCACGACTTGTTTTATTTTGAATTCACAGTTATCGCATTAAAAAAAATGTTGTGGAGAGCCTTCTTGTTTGCATTGGGGGCCAAAGAGAGTAAGAGTGATAAGAACTAGTTTGTTAGTGGTTACCGAGTGTGTGTGTTCGGGTGTGCACAAAGTTACGCACTCCCATACTATTAAACAAGGGCATAGCGGTTTATTTTGTTTTCGCAAAAACAAAACAAAATAAAAACGAGCGTAACAAACAAGAATTGCGCCGAACGCGTCGTACGAAGAAAGAGTAAACAAAACAAAAACACAAGTGACCACCATCGATCCATCTAGCCACCAAGCATAGCCAACTTCCCATCTGCGAATTCATGCACGCAAGTGACAATGTTTTATTGAAATTGAAAATTCCCGAGCGTGTTGTCTACTGGTATTGACAGTTGTGCTGGAAATTATAGTATCAACGTTTTTGTTTAATATGGCGTGTAAACTATAATATGTACTTTGGGAGCATTAGCTTATGAAAATTATATAGAATAGGATATACACTTTCCAGATATACATATAGAACGAATTTAGGAGTCTGCCAAAGTAGGACTTACAATAAATGGCGAGAATACCACGTTGATGGTATCAACACGCAAGACGTCTAGTAGACTCGGAACTACTGTGGAACTTGAAAACTACATCTTTGAAGTAGTGAAGGATGTTTTATACCTCGGTACCACCGTAAACCAAACTAATAACATGACCTTTGAAATCCGGAGAGGAATAGTGTTGCTGCTATGGTCTGAGTAAGCAATTTAAGAATACAGCCACTTCTTGCCAGACCTAAATCACACTCTACTAGAGGCTGAAGCTGCTTGAGAGAAAAATTCTACGAAAGATCGATGGGCGGATCAGCATCGACGGTGAATATCGTCGTCAAAGGAACCATTAGTTGTACCATCTGTTCTCATACATCGACATATTCAGACGTATCGAGCTGCAGAGACTAGGTCATTTTGTGAGAATGGATGAGGATGCCCCAGCTCAAAAGGCATATTATAGCGAGCCAGCTGATGGATCACGAATTCGCTGGAAATATCAAGTGAAAGTCAACATCTCGGAGCATGGACATATACATATTTACAGGGGTGTACGTATTCTAATATTGTTTAGTATTACCATTACCACACACAATTTTTGTCGCTCCACTATGGGTCAGAGATCTCATTTTTTGGCCATAATTGGAGCAGTGGGTTTATAAAATAAATAAATATTACATATAAAAGGACGTTGATTACGATTCTACAAGAAAAACGTAAAAATGGTGGATCGAAAACGATGTTCAAGTATTTAAAAGTTAAATTAATCAAATTAAGTTTGGCATTTCTCGATCATTTCTCCGATTTCATCGAAATTTGCGAGAACTGGCCTACCTGTGCGAGGTGCATCTTTAACATCAAAAATTCCTGAACGGGATCTAAGAATCAAAAATGCCCATAATTGGCTGTTGCAGTACCGGAACCATAACCATCATTCACAATTTTATCCGCTTGGCTTGCATTTTCGCCTTTGTCAAAGAAAAACTATTTGTTCACTTCCATTTTTAATACCCTGAAACTCAAACTGAATGCACAAAATAAAAAACAACAATATAATTACAGCTGATCATGCCAATCGCATAAAATTTATTACGAAATGTCACCCTTCCAACGATCATAAATCTGAAATTGTTTGATCGATACTTTGCGGAGGTGGAGGTGGAGGTAATATTAATTTTGTCATTCCGTTTGTAACTCATCAAAATATTCATTTCCGACCCTATAAAGTATATATATTCTTGATCAGGGCAAAATTCTAAGACGATCTAGCCATTTCCTTCGTCCGTCTGTTGTAATCACGCTATCTTCTGATGGAATTGAGAAATAGAGAAATAGAGTTCTGAAATTTTTCATAGGGTTGTCTTTTGTCTGCATTCAGGTCAAGTTCGAAGATGGGATATATCGGTCCACGTTTAGGCATAGCTCCCATATAAGGGTACCCGCCAAATATCGGTATTTTGGGGTTCCTGAGCGCGTTTTTCAGCCGAATTCCTTGAAATTTGCTACATTGGCTTCTTATTGGGTACTAAATGTCTCCACAAAAAATATAAGCATAGGTCCACTTTTTCTGGTCGCCCCCATATAACGGTACCTCCTAATTTTCAGTATTTTGAGGGTTTTGGTCGTATTTTTCCACCGAATTGGCAGTAATTTAGTTTTTGAGTTCTTAATAGGTACCAAATCTCTCCACAAAAAATTATGAATATAGGTCAATTTTTTCGGGTAGCCCCCATATAAGGGTACCCCCAATTTTCGGTATTTTGGGGTTCTTGAGCGCGTTTTTCAACCGAATTCGGTGCAATTTGGTATTTAGTAGTCGTATATGGTAACAAATCTCCCTACTAAAAATTATTAATATTCGCACCCTTTTTGGCGTAGTCCCCATATAACCCCCTTTTTATATTAAAATAGTTATCGGATTTGTTCTGCGTTTTGGGTTTGGTTCTAAGACTCTGTTGTAATCATTAAGGTTCGGTAATGTACTATATATGAACTATAGCCCGGATTTAGGCCTAGGCCTAGCCCCTGTGTGGGACGTACCAGAAGGAGTGGATCGATATTTCCCATCTTCGAACTTGAACAAAGTTTGGAATAAATAATAATATAGGCAAACTTTGGATGAAATCAAAATTTGTTGAAATGGATTTAGTCCAAAAAACGATGGGTCTAGAAACAATATTTCGACGAGGCACATTTTCACTGTATCAAAGTGTATACACCCTCATTATACATAAGGCTGAGGGTATAAATATTCATTACAAATTGCTGAAATTATGCTTTACAAAATCAGTTTGTAGAAAGGTCACTTTTTGTACCTGTCAGTATATCTATAGAGGGGGGTATCCAAAGTTCGCTTTTTCACATGTTTTTTGTTTGTTTTTGAAGCAATTTATATTTTTGAGTTTATATGAGAAATTATACAATGTTATAACATTCTACAGTTTAAAGCACAAAGTCCCCAGATTTCTAATATATAACGCTTTAAATGGATGAAATGGATTTATTGCGAAAAATTTGATTCGTGACCCATAGTGAATTGGTTCTATTTAGATATAGTTATTTGCGTAAATAATGCACCAACCATTTGAAGTGGTGTTAAGTATCATATAGATAGAGTATTTTATAGAAATAATGAGTATTATAGAGTATTTTATGGAAATAATGTAATATATATATACGCATCTTTACGTACTTCTCAAAAGAAAGTCATCAAACATCATGTAATTTCCCATAGGAATACGATGCGATCTCGTCTTATCAGAATTAAGAGATGCCGAAGCATTTCACTTTCAACTACACAATTCCTAGTAATAAAACATCCTTTATAACTATTATTATCACCTACGCTGTAGCATCCAAACGAGGGATGAATACAAAAGGGAAACAAAACTGACTCTAAAAATGCAATCAAAAACCCTTTTTATTATATTATCAATAATTATGTTCTGCGTAACTTTGATTCCACGTAACTGTGTAGTGGTGTTAATGAAATCCATTACTAATTAACACATTTTATTTCTAACCACCAATACCGCCAACCACCTGTAACCATTTACAATCCACCCTCGTTCGTTTGATTCGGTTGTTAAATGAATATTCATTCCAACAATGTTAAGTGAGGGCATGTCTGTATTTATTCGTCCGTCTGTCCATCTTCGACCATCAAATGTGCGCGCACACATTCCTACAAATGGATGGATATCTGCAACCTGTTCGTTCGTTCCACAGAATAACTCTAAAGCCAACAAAAACACAAACTATTCTTTCCCATCGCCATGTCGTCATGATCATCATGATGCCGGTAATGAATGCTGTCGATAGCTGGCCAATACCAACCACCATCACCACCACTCCGGTAGCACCTTCTGTTGCTGAAAGCAAACACTACTGTTGTCAGTTGTTGTTGTTGTTGCGGTTCCGTATATGCGATTGGCATGATCAGCTGTAATTTTTAGGCAATAATTATGTATGTGAGTGAGAGAGTGTAGAGGCGGCCGTATTGCCAACACGACTGGAATTACTTAAGATTACACAAAACACACAATGCCGGAGATGCTTACACTTAGCCAACCAACAACCACTACTACACCTGTCCTCGTGTAGATTTTCAGTTGGACAGGAAAATGGATATGTGTGTCTTTTTATTTTATTATATGAACAATATCAAGAAAAAATAAAGAAATGTTGTTGTTGTTCTTTTATATTATTCAACTCACATGAGAATTCTAATGGTCTTGTGGGCCCAGCGCCACAATACACAGGACATTATTACATTTATACAGGACAATAAAAATGATACAAACTTCCTCCTTCTTCTTCATCTTTTGGTAGTTGAAAGATTAGACTCGGGAAGGAGGGAGGGAATAAAAGAAATCAAATACACCTGTCATAAAGGAAATGTAGATATGTATGTCTGAAAAATCCTAGTTGTAGCTCCTTAAATGATAATGGATTGATGTATGGATGGATAGGCAGGTCAGGTAGAAGATATATTTTATTTTATTCATTCTCACGGATTTTGTCCAATGGAAAACTAAGAAAATAAAAAAATAATCGTGATTGTGTTTTTATACGTTTTTTTTGTAATAAATAATTGGTGATATCATCCTTCCTTTTGTGGGAATTTAAAATGCAAGGATATTATTTTTTTTGTTAAGTCACATACAGTACTGTTTGTTGGGTTGGCTGTCGTCCTTATGGAATACCAATGAAAATGAAGGAATATTAATTGTAAATGAAATTTTGTATATATAATTTTTTTTTAAGTGACACATTAGGTTGGGGAAAAAGAAATCCATTTTTTGTGTAGATGGTTTAAAACAGTGATAGTCGATTTTTAGCTCCTGGGCGATGTTGCGACTGCTAACATGTCGGTTAACTTCGATCATTTATCCAATTTTATCGACATTTTCGACGACCGGCCTACCTGTGTGAGGTGTATCGTTAACTCCAAAAATTCCTGAATGGAATCTAGGAAACCAAAATTGCACATAATTGGATGTTACAATATCGGAACCATAAACACTATTCACAATTTTAGCCGCTTGGTTTGCATTTTCGCCCTTGTCAAAGAAAACCTGTAAAATGTTGACTTCTCTTTGTTGACTTCCATTTTTAATACCCTGTAACTCACAACTGAATGCACCAAACAAAAAACAGCAAAATATTTTTTTTATTCAAAATATTACCCTTTCAACGAGCATCTGCGTGAAATCTATCAGTACAGCCATGAATTTGGATTTCTTTGGATTAAAAAAAATAGTTTTGAGGACTTAAAATTTTTAAAATATTTTTTAGGACTTCTATAGGCATGGATTTTTTTAAAATATTTTTCAGTACTTCTAACGGGGTAGATTTTTTAAAAAAATATTTTCGAGAACTTCACAGGCGGGGATTTTTTAAAAAATCTTTGTGAGGACTTCTATAGGCGTAGATTTAAAAAAATCTTTGTGAGGACTTCTATAGGCTTGGTTTATTTAAAAATCTTTTTGAGGACTCTATAGGCGTGGTTTATTTAAAAAAATATTTTTGAGGACTCTATAGGCGTGGTTTATTTAAAAAAATATTTTTTAGGACTTCAATGTACGTGGATTTTGAAAAAAAAATTATTTTGGAGGACTTTTTGAGGATTTCTATGCGCATGGATTAAAAAAAAAATATTTTTGAGAACTTCTGTAGACGTGGATTTTTTTAAAAAATATGTTTGATGACTTATATGGGAAATTACAAAAATCTTTTAAATTCCTTGAATCTGAGGTTTGCAAGGTTATGAACATATTGCATATAATTTAAATTCATTTCTATAAAATGAAGTGTTCTTGTCAAAATCTTAAAATATTGGTAATAAATAATAAGTTGCGTGGAAGATGTGATGGTGGTAATGTAAAAAAATGGGTGAAAATGTGTTGAAGCCAACGAGTTTTTTTCAGATCCTTCCTGATTTGTGGCTAAACTACACAACGCACGCACATGTGATCAGTGACTAAGTTGCAGAATACCCCATGGACAATATGGTTGTAATGTATGATTTTTCGATATAATCACTGCATCCACCCAAAAAGGATGCTGACATTTTGAAGCCGGATTTTTGGTGTTTTTTGAATTTTTCTTATAATTAGGATGCGCATCCAGATAATGGACTAAACTAATTATAGGATTGTAGAACTCGTGATTTTGCTTTGTTTAGTGTATATCTCATGAATGTGCTCACCGTAGTTTCTTTGCAATTGGGTTCCAAAGACGAAAATTTGGTGCGTAAAATTAAGAAAGTCCTTTCAAATTCCGTGGAACCCCGCGTGATTTTAGTTCTTTTACGTGTCGGATCTAATGAGCCCATTCATGTTCAATTCCGCACAATAAAACGGCGGATATAGTTACCTTGAGTGTGGGAAAAACTGCAAAAACTTATTTTGACAAATTCGCGTATATAATCGCGTTTTTCTTCGAATTGATTTCAAATACATTCATTCTTATGTTATCATATTCGCGGATCTGTGTGAAAATAGTTCGATACGCGAATAATATGCGTATTTTATCCAAAATCGATTGTGGAGGCACATCCGCGGTTCGTAACCGATCCTTTAACTGAAATCGGATGCGCATAAAAATCGTATGGATGTTGCGTGATTTTTAGCCATTTTTAGGGTTCTTGCGTAGTAAACTGCATCGAGCGGCACACTTTGACCGCTAAATTAAACATCGAAAAATTCATAATTATTGAAAGACATTGATTCTGTTTATACGAAAACCGCATGCGCATCAACTGATTTCAACTAATACGCGAATTGCATGTTTTTAAATATTGATAATTTTTATGTATTCCAACTGCAATATATTTAATCATTTTTACAGTCGAAACTGTTATCAGATGAATATACCGATATTTAACAATCATCTAAAAGAATTTGAAGAAAAAAGCGTCGCATATTTTAGAAGATTAAGGCAATACGGTTTTGTCTTAAACATACTAAAAAAATCGAAAATTCAAAAAACATTTCGATTTAATTAAAAAATTAATTTATTTTATTTGCAAATATCTTCATGCTTCTATTTCTTTTTTTTTGCGACAATTTAACCGTTATGCAATGTGATTTGACAAGTATGCAAAGAAAACAAATGTTTTTAACCATTTGTGAAGAAATTCACGAATTACAACAAATAGGAATTCATTTAATTTATATTTGAAATACAAGATTTAAAACCGCTATAACTTTTGTGCACAGCCTCCGAATTTGTGAACGCGTACATATTTCGAATCAGCATATTTTTCTTAACCTATGTACCAAAAATCATGAATGTGCTCGCTAAAAAATTTTTCAATTTTTTTTTATGGAATTTTAAAAGAATTTTGTAGTTTCCCATATAGGTGTGGATTTTTACAGAATATTATTTCAATCCAGCAAAATACATTAAGATTTGTCAGAACTTTTATAAATCCCCAATTACTAAACATTTTTGCAAACTCTGACAACTCTGTGCGTTGCATGCAAACAAAAACGCTTGTTCTCGGTTGTATTTACTTCGTGTTTACTTTGAGCATGGTAAATTATAATGAAACAATGTATTAAACTGGACTCATTCTTTGTTCGGTACTTGCTTTTTTTTGTCCATTGCAGACATGGTCATCGCAATTATTTCCTGAATGCGAAACACACAAAAAAGGCCGTCTGGCTGGGCGATTCTGCAAATGGGATAATGTAGTTGCTGTTGTTTTTATGAAAAAAAACTTCTATCAAGTTAACAAGAAACTGAGAACGTAACGTAAACTCACTAGCGGATCATTTATTGTTGTAACAGATCTTTGTTCAAATGCGTTAATTATTCTGGAGATTAATGCGAGTTTATCATTTTGTATTGCATGATATGAAGACGAGTCAAGGCAACTCCTAATCGAATTCTGGTATTTTTTATTGAATGCACATGAAATTTAATTACGTAATTTTACTTCATTTAAGTAATTGCAGTAAAAATACCAGAATTCGATTAGAAACTGTTTTGACTCGACTCATATAAATTTCATTAATGACAGTTTAAGTTAATTTGTTTTATTATTCTGAATGTTTTATTTTAGAACTATATTTTATATTAAACCAATCAAGGCAATCCAAAATATTCTTGAATTGATTCTAAAGCTGAATAAATCGTTCTGCACATTAATAAGCGGTCAATTAAATTAAATAAAAAGGAACTATGCAGTCACCATGCCTTTGTAATCTGTAACATTGTTGTAAGTCTCGAGTTTCGCTTCGGATGATCCGCAAAGATTACATTTCAGATATAACGAAGTCAGCGCCATGAACATAGTTATGTGTGTACAAATGGTTTCACTACTAATTAAGATACAGTGGAACACTTTTATAAGGAACTAGCATATGCCCGCAACTTCGTTAGCGAATGTAGGAAATATTTAATAATGTATTAACATATTATTTTATTTTTAGATAAAATTGCATATGTCTGAAAAAACAATCCACACATTAACATCGACCATAAATTCAATTTGAGTACCATTTAGTACCAAATTTCATGATTCGAGCTCTAAATATTCACCCAAAATCCAAATTTTCCATTTAGCACACATTATTTCCATAAGTACCCTCCGCAACCAATGATTCCAAATTCAAATTGCCTGATTCCAACTCTATTAATTCACCTACAATTGAAATTTCCAAAAATTTCCAGAACTTCCTACTTAACTCAAACCTACACCTCGACAGTGATTTTAAATCCAAGTTTCAGGTTTCCAACTCCATATGTTCACCCACAATTCAAATTGTACCAAACTATACACAGCAGTGCCAAAATTCACCCACCCACTATTGGTTCACCCATAATTCAAATTCTACCAAATTTAGTACATAATTGTACCAATTTCCAAAACTTCTTACATACCCCAATCCTAAACCCCCACAGTGATCCTAAATCGAAGTTTCAGGATTCCAACTTTATCGGTTGACCCACAATGTAAATTGTACCAAATTTAGTACACAGTGGTACGAATTTCCAAAATTTCCTACTTAACCCAAACCAACACCCTACAGTGATCCTAAATCTAAGTTTCAGGATTCAAACTCTACCGGTTCACCCACAATTCAAATTGTACCAAATTTGGTACACATTAGTACAAATTTCCAAAACTTCCTCCATACCCCAGTCATACACCCCCACAGTGATCCTAAATCCATGTTTCAGGATTCAAACTCTATCGGTTCACCCACAATACAAATTGTACCAAATTTAGTGCACAGTAGTACGAATTTCAAAAACTTCCAACTTAACCCAAACCAACACCCTCACAGTGATTCTAAATCCACTTTTCAGGATTCAAACACTATCAGTTCACTCACAATTCAAATTGTACCAAATTTAGTACACAGTAGTACCAATTTCCAAAACATTCTACAAACCCCAATCATACCCCCCACAGTGATCCTAAGTCCAAGTTTCAGGATTCCAACTCTATCGGTTCACCCACAATTTAAATTGTACCAAATTTAGTACACAATAGTACGAATTTCCAAAACTTCCTATATACCCCAATTCTACACCTCCACAGTGATCTTAAATCAAAATTTGAGGATTACAACTCTATCGGTTTACCCACAATTCAAATTGTACCAAATTTAGTACACAGTAGTACCAATTTCCAAAACTTCCTACATACCCCAATCCTACACCCCAACAATGATACTAAATTTAAGTTTTAGGATTCCAACTCTATCGGTTCACCCACAATCCAAATTGTACTAAATTTAGTACATAGTTCAAATTTACAAAACATCTATTCTACACTCCATCAGTGACCCTCAATCCAAATTTCAGATTTCTAGCTCTACTGGTTCGCCAAATACACTGTCACCTTTGGACCAAGGGTGACCTCATCCAAAATTTCAAGATTCTAGCTTCAGCTGTTTCGTCTGGGCGTTGATGAATAATTAAATCAGTCAGTCAATCACTTTACTCTCTTTACTATCACTTGGCTGACATTAGGTATATTGGGTTCTCATAAGTAGTAAATCATCCCAATAAAAATATCAATATTGTTCCTTTTTTATTGTATACACCAATATAAGGTTACTTCTCAAATTTCGGTATTGTACGTAGATAAGCCCAAGGTTATAGTTAAAATGTCGATTGTTATTGCGCCCAAGTTTCGGGATAGTCTCAGTATAACGATACCACCCATTATTCGGTATTTGGGAAATTTAGACACGTTTTCAACCGAATCGCTCAAATTTAATTTTTGCTTGCCACATCTTTCTACAAAAATATGAAAAGCCCCGTAACGTTATTGGTTACGTGATGGTCCAATCCACATTTTCCAACTGAAGTGAGCATAATTTAGCATTACAAAGTGGCTATAATTTGACATTATGAGACCGTCGGTATGGTAAATATTTAAGACAAATATTAAATATTCTTTCAAGTGCCTCCTAGGCGTGGATTTCCTAAAGAATAGTTTCCCAGGCATGGATTTTGAAAGAATATTTTAAGGTCCTTTCAGGCGTGGATTTTGAAAGACCTCCCAGGCGTGGATTTTGAAGAATATTTTTTGAAGGACCTCCCAGGAGTGGATTTTGAAGAATATTTTTTTAAGGACCTCCCAGGCGTGGATTTTGAAAGAATATTTTTTGAAGGACTTACCAGGCGTGGATTTTGAAGAATATTTTTTGAAGGACCTCCCAGGAGTGGATTTTGAAGAATATTTTTTTAAGGACCTCCCAGGCGTGGATTTTGAAAGAATATTTTTTGAAGGACTTACCAGGCGTGGATTTTGAAAGAATATTTTTCAAGGACTTACCAGGCGTGGATTTTGAAAAAAATATTTTTCAAGGACTTACAAGGCGTGGATTTTGAAAGAATATTTTTCAAGGACTTACCAGGCGTGGATTTTGAAAGAATATTTTTCAAGGACTTACCAGGCGTGGATTTTGAAAGAATATTTTTCAAGGACTTACCAGGCGTGGATTTTGAATGAATATTTTTCAAATACCCAAATATCTCTTGTAAAAAAAACGATGTACATAGCTAACCAACGAAATAAACTGCATGAAAATCATGTTTCTCAATTTCAGGATCCCAGATCTACTGGTTCAAAAAAAAAAAAAAACATTCAACACATTATTACAAATTTCCAAATCTTTCTATATACCCCAATCCTACACCTCAACAGTGATCCTATTCCAACTCTATCGGTTCACCCAAAATTCAAATTCTACCAAATGTAGTACACAGTGGTACAAATTTCATACACCCCACAGTGATCCTAACTTCAAATTTCAAGATTCCAGCTCTATCGGTTCACCCAAATCCACATTTGGTACCATTTTGTACACATTAGTACAAAATTCCAAAACTTTCTACATATCCCAATCCTACACCCCAACAGTGGCCTAACTCAACACTTCAGGAGTCCAGCTGCATTGCTTCACCCAAAATTTAAATTGTATCACATTTTGTACACATTAATACGAATTTCCAAAACTTTTTACAAAGCCCAATCCTGCTCCTCAACATTGATCCTAACATCAAATTTCAAGATTATAGCTATATTGGTTCACCAACATCTAAATTTGGTACCATTTAGTACACATTAATACGAATTTCCAAAACATTCGACATAGCCCAATTATACATCCCATCAGTCTTCCTAAATCAAATTTCAAGATTCCAGCTCTATCGGTTCACCCAAAATTCAAATTGTACAGCTCAATTGGTTTACCTAAAATTTGAATTGTACCAAATTTAGTACACATTAGTACGAATATACTAAACTTTCTACAAAGCCCAATCCTACACTCCAACATTGACGCTAAAGTAAAATTTCAAGATTCGAGTTAATCGGTTCACACAAATCCAAATTTTGTACCATTTCCAAAACTTTATACATTGTTTCACTTAAAATGTAAATTGTGCCAAATTTAGTTCACTTTAGTGGGAATTTCCAAAACTTCCTAAATAGCTCAGTCCTATAACCCATCAATGAACCAAAATCCAAACTTGAGGATACCAGCTCTATTGGTTCACCAAAATCCGATTTAGTACTTTACGTACACATAAGTGAAAAATTTCCAAAACTACGTCATATTCCAATTCTACTCTCCGGCGGTAATGTTAATTTCAAATTTCAAGACTATAGCTCCATTTCTACCAAATGAGTAGTTTTCGGATCTTATAGTTCGAATTTCAAAAAAATTCCTTTGCTACACCATCAGTGAAACTCATTTCAAATTAAGAGTTCTAGCAAGAGTTGGGTAGTTCCGGAACGAACTAGTTCATTGGAACTATTCCAAGAAAGGAACGATCGTTCTTTTTATACCCTCCACCATAGTATTGAGGGTATATTAGTTTTGTTTTTCCGTTTGTAACGCATCGAAATACTCATTTCCGACCCTATAAAGTATATATATTCATGATCAGCGTAAAATTCTAAGACGATTTATGCATGACCGTCTGTCCGTCTGTTGTAATCACTCTAGCGTCTAAACGAATTGAGATAGAGCCCCAAAATTTTGCATAGAGTCGTCTTTTGTCTGCAGACAGGTCAAGTTCGAAGATGGGCTATATCGGTCCACGTTTAGGCATAGCTCCCATATAAGGATACCCCCCAATTTTCGGTATTTTGAGGTTCTTGAGCGTGTTTTTCAACCGAATTCGCTGAAATTTAGTACTTTGAGTTCTTATTGGGTAGCAAATATCCCCACTAAAAATTATAAATATAGGTCCATGTTTTCGGACAGCCCCCATGTAAGGGTAACCCCAAAATTTCGGTATTTTGAGGTTCTTGAGCGTGTTTTTCAACAGAATTCGTTGAAATTTGGTACTTTGAGTTCTTATTGGGTACCAAATAAACCTACTAAAAATTATAAATATAGGTCAATTTTTTCTGGTACCCCTCATATAACGGTACCCCTCAATTTTCGGTATTTTGGGGTTTTTGACCGCGTTTTTCAACGGAATTCGTTGAAATTTGCTATATTGGGTTCCTATTGGGTAATAAATTTCTCCACAAAAAATTATGGGGTTCTTGAACGCGTTTATCAACCGAATTTTCTGCAATTTGGTATTTGTAGTCGTATATGGTAACAAATCTCCCTACCAAAAATGATTAATATTCGCCCCCTTTTTGGGGTAGTCCCCATATAACCCCCTTTTTTATATTAAAATAGTTATCTGATTTGTTACGCGTTTTAATTTTGGTTCTAAGACTCTGTTATAATCATTTCACCTGCGGAGGATAGCGAGATAAAAAATTAGAACGTAAGGTTCGATAATGAACTATAGCCGCATTTAGACCTAGTCCCTGTGTGGAGGTACCAGAAGAAGTGGACCGATATTCCCCATCTTCGAATTTGAACTAAGTTTGGAAGATATAATAAGATGTGCGAGGTTTGAATGAAATCCAACTTTACTGAAACGGATTTGGTCCAAAGAAACATGGGGTGTAGAACCAATATTTCGATGAGGCACATTTTCATTGTGTTAAAGTGTATACACCGTCATTAGCTGTAAGGCTGGAGGTATAATTATCCATTACAATTTTCTGAAATTTGTATTGTTGTTTACAATACAAATTTCAGAAAAAGAAAACAAAAAGAACGATGAAAGAGAGAGATTCAAAGGAACTATGTAGGTGTCAGAATATGAATATGGAGCAAAGGAACTTTATGGAGTAAAGGAAGTATGACTGATTTAACCATTCGTTGACGAATGGTTAAATCAGTCAGTCAGTAAGTCAGTCAATCACTTTACACTTTTATTAGTATAGATTTACGAATATTCCCAAATTTGACTCCTTGTAGGAAGGGACTAGAACGAGTGGACCGATAGATTCCACCTTCGGTTTAAGTGCAATTTGTTTAATGGAGAAGGAGGAAGTACCTTCATGAGGAGAAGAAAACCGATCGGATATGATTTGGAAATATACTGCAATTGTATGGTACTTTGGGTATTAAATCAATATTTAGATAAGGTACATCTTAGATAGATATATACACGTACATATATCCTCGTTAGTCATAAGGCTATTTTTTTAATATAAAATATACGCATACACATCAGTAAAACCATTCTCATTTGTACAAACTCTTTCATTGCAATACACTTTGCAATCATTCCATGGCAGTGTTGTCCTTTTCAAGGTTAAGTTGCATTTCATTTATT
Source organism: Musca vetustissima (assembly GCF_032173495.1). NCBI lineage: Eukaryota > Metazoa > Arthropoda > Insecta > Diptera > Muscidae > Musca > Musca vetustissima. The sequence goes on along the minus strand of NW_026881307.1, from coordinate 14,937 downwards.
TTCAAGTAGCACAAAAATGTGTTTTCATGTCAATTGGTTCGACTGTCAATGAATGAACTTGACTCCTCAGTCTCTTTCGTTCGTACGTTCGTTCCATTGTGTGTATTACGCACTCTTTCAACGCTATAATTTTAATAATAGTAATAATAATAATGACAATAACAATCATAATAATAACAATATTACGTCGAGCATATTATTTTTATTATTATTCAGGCTATCATCGTGTGCATTTTTTGTTGTTGTTGTTGCTGTGGTTGTCGCTAGCGTGTATTACGAAGATAACAATTGATCAGATCAAATACATGGACATGGACCAGCAATTTATTTATTGGGCACTAAAAAATTCGTCGATTCAACACAGAGCTAGTTCGGTATGCTCTCTTTGGCTTCTCCTCATATTCACTATTCTCCACTTGCATCCGCACATTGCGTTATACACTTGAATGGTTATCAGAAGAAGTGCAAATTAATTTGTATACCTTCTTTGACCCAACAATGCGGAGGGAAGAGTAGTAGCAAGCGTGTAGAGTCCGTCGTCACTTGACAAAGGTTGCAATACATTTAAATATTTTTAGTACTTACATTTAAATGGGAATCATTACCCAACATACTGTTAGAGTTGGCGTCTGTACACTTTTGTATATCCCACACAACTATGTTGTCAGGATTTTATAATTTTTTTGGGCCCAAACAGTTTGTAACACCACCAAATATGGGACTAGTTGGGTCGATCTAGACATGTGTCTCCCTTCATCTGCCCCTTATAATATGTAAAAAAGTACGCGCCAATGGTCAAAAAATTGTGCATATCGATTCGGTTCTGGCCAAAGACGACACCTATTGTTTTGGTAATGACAGTTTAAATATACTACAAAAATGACCCGTACTAAATATGATACCATTTGTATTTGGCGAACAGAGATCTGGAAGTGTGTGAAACGATAGAATCTATCTTAAAATTTTGAATTAGGATTACTACTGGGGTGTAAAATTGCGTTATGTAGGAAGATTGGGATATTCGTATTAATATGTATTATATTTTGAATCCTGAAATTGGAAATATAATTTATGTCGGATGTCGGATAAAAATTTGTACTAAATAAATTTGGCAAAATTTGGAATTGGATGAAAAATTAAATTTGGAATTAGTTTTGTAAATAAGAACTACAAGAGCACAAAAAGTAAAAAATGGTGCTAAGTATAGAGCTAGATTTCTGTTCAGGTATTTTTGAAAATACGTTCTATGAGAGAATAAAGGTACAAAATGGTACTCAAATTTTAATTATGGTCGATATTGGGGTTTAGTTTGATTAGCTCTTCTGTCATGTTTTTATATATGGTCCGCTGAATTCTTGGTATATTGAAGGCTTTAAAAAATGTTACTTCTGAAGTGCCTGCAGCTTGTCATTCGGGGTCCTTGGATCGTAAAAATATCCTTTTTTTCTACTTAGCCCCGATTAGTTTTGGGAAAGTTTAAATTCCTAACTTCTTTTATACCCTATATAAATATGTTATAAGGGCTTTGTGCAGCTCCAAGAGTTTGTAACACGGCGAAATAGTCATCCTACACTAGCTGAGTCGATGTAAACATGTGTGTCCCTCCGCCTGTCCACAACTATTAACTATTTAAACGTGTCCATGTGTTATGATATTGTTTAGTATTAGAGGGCGGAAATGTCGCACTGAACGCTTTGAAATTGTACATGAACATTCGGTTATGCTCTAGAACGACGCCTATAATCTGTGATGTTGATGTGATATTTAGGAGATGCAATGAAACAAAAATTTTATTACTGTCAGATTTTCTAGTCGCTCTAGAGGCCATTATGCAGGGTACATATATCGCGAAATATTATGCCGGCATAGAATATAGAACCGTAGGAAGTTAGATTTCGTGGTAGTTGTGTATAGCATCATGTGGTCGACACCGTTCGACCATATGTCAGCTCCGCTACTGGTTTATATTTTAAATTTGTCATTTCATTTGCAACACCTAGAAATATTCACCGGATACCCATAAAGTATATATGTTCTTGATCAGAATAAAATTCTATGTCGATTTAAGCGTGTCCGTCTGCCTGTCTGTTGAAATCACGATACAGATCGTAATATTGAAGATAGAGATCTGAAATTTTGCACAGACATTACTAGTACTCCTAGGATGTTTGGTATTGCAAATGGGATATATCGGTCCACGTCAGTATTTTGTGGATTTTCGAAACCTTTTTTAACCGAGTTGCATGTAATTTTGTTTTTTTGGTTATCATTGTATAGGACAGCTCCGCACCCACGTTTCAGGGTAGCCCCCAATATTCGGTATTTTGGCTGTAAAAACGAATTGGCTGTAATTTTAGTATTTTGTGTTTTCATAGTATAGCTCATGTCCGTACCAAATATCATTAATATTTACCCAAGCTTCAGGATAGGCCCTCTGTAACGGTACCCCCCAATATTCGATTTTTTGGGGCTTTGGGGCACGTTTGTCAACGTAATTGTCTGTAATTTAATACGTTGGGTTCTCATTGCATAGCAGATGCACGTACCAAAAATTTTTAATATTGACTCAAGTAGCAGGGTAGCCCCATACAACGGTTACCCCAAAATTCGGCCGAGTCAAACTTAATATCGTTTTAACTTGTTTCCAATCTGAGTTTGTTTAATTTTCTCAGAGCATAAATAGACTACAAAGACAATTTACAATGACATCGCCCAACTTGTCCAAATCGGATTTTACCGAAATGTACTGTTAATTTTGTAAGTGGGTATTGATTCGAACCTCTATGTTATTACTGCAAACATACATATGTATATGTATACAAAATGGAAAGAGATTATTGAAAATAGGAACATAAACAAAACTAAGAAAAAAAACAACATGAAGAACAAAAACGCAATCGAAGAATGCGTCTCTGAGAGTAATTCAATGATAATAACAGAACAGAATATAAAACGCAATATGAGAAGGACGATCGATCGACCGACCGACTTGTATATTCTTGTGACCCAATGATCCACTACTGTTGCATGTGAACAAAATTCAGACATGTGTCTGTAATCGACTAGCACTAGCCTCAGTGGCAAGTAACTACATAACTGAGGGTATTTATACACAATACCGCATGCAGCAATTTAAATGGAGGGCAGAAGATATCAAGCATGCTTTTGTAAACGTGAACTAGTAAACACTTCACAGTTCACTGCAACATGGACTCACAAGGCAACTGCAATGCTATTAACATTTTTTAAATTGTCCTAATTTTTGTGGTATGGTCCTCCTGAAAATTCCCATCGTCTCTAGAAATTAGCTATTTCAGCGTCTAGTCGTATAAACTCGATTCCTATAAAAAACAAAATCAATGTTGCCATTCTATCTATAAATAACGAGAGTGACAAACTATTTGCCTTAGTCATAGTTCCAGTCGGCCACTGACACAGTCTCGCTAGGGAAGAGGGGGGTGTGGACTAGTCGTTGGTCGGTTATCAGTTTACAACTAATTTTTCATTTCAATTCATTCATTGGTTTAGTATTACAAAGCTCGTATGTACTCGTCTCTGGCATTGTTGTTGTTATTATTGTTTATTAGCTGGCTTTGTAATCGTGTTAAAAGTTCAATAAATTCTATTTTCATTTATTTATAATTGTTGTTGTTATTGTTGGCGTTGTTTTGTTTATTATTATAATTATTTTTGCATATCAAATGTTGTTGTGATTTCATTTCTAGTGCTGCAATAATAGTTTTATATTTTCGTTGGTGTTGTTGTTGTCGATGATGGAATATGACAGGATGGACACCACTGTAACCGCTATCAATTTTCAGCTACTCAAAATAACACAATAATGCCATCATATCATAAAAATTGCGAAACATTGTAAGCCGATATGTTGTTGCACTCATTTACAAGTTGTATTGACAACAAATGAAAGTGAAAAACGGACAGACTGTCATACAGACACTCATTTCATATAATTCAAGTTCGAATTTTTCATTCTTGCAAATTTCTAAGTTCACGAACAATGTGTCCTATAAAACTTGGACTTTTAGCTGAGATAGCTAAGAGAGGAAAAAACAAACGGAACGAAACGGAATGAACAAAGACAATTTGTTTATCATCAGTTTTCTGTATGAATAATAGAACACAGAAGAAATTTTTCTAGAAGTCGAAAAAACTATACACATAGATAAACACCACATCTAATGGAAATGAACAGCCTGTTTCTGAAAAATTCGAAACGAACGAATAATGCAAAATATATAACAAATGTCATTTTTTTCAAAACTATCGTAAATCGATCGTAAATCAAGGACGGACGAAAAATTGTAAATACAAAAGTAGCCCATAACAAACTGTACCAAATATAGTAGTTTTACAAAATGTCGTACTTTTTAGTACGAATTTACAAAACCACCTGGTAAATCACAACTCTATAATCCAACCAAAAATCCCACTATTACAGACTTTTCCAATAAGAGTTTTTATTTCCTTAATAAACCCTTAATTATAACGTGAGGTGTATATACAATTTCTTATTTATTTATTATATTTAAGATATAGCTTTGAAAGTTGGATCATGCTTTGCTGCTACTACGATGTTTGGTAGGCACGTTTTTCAACAGAATCAGCAGTAATTTAGTATTTTGGATTCACTTCGGCTATCAGATCTACCTTCTACCAAAATTTGGCATTTTGGAGATCATGTTAGCTGTAATTTTATATTTCGGATTCCCATTGAGAAGAAAATTTTCCTACCAGAAATGAGCAATATTGGCCGAAGTTTCCGGGTAGCCCCCATACAATGGTACACCCTTGATATAAATATTCAAGGTAGGCTATAGTAAACTTATTGATCATGTTTTTCAACCGAATTCGCACTTATTTGATTTATCAAATTCTTATGGACTGACAAATGTTTTTACCAAAAATTATCAATGTCAGTTCTCGGTTTTGAATAGCTCCCATTTAACAGAACAATGATGAAATGGACCAAAAACTTTATTTTTGTCGTTTTTTTGGTCGCTCCAGAGGCCGCAATTATGGCCCAAACACCGCGAATTTTTGCACGGGGATGGGGATCGGGACAAAGAATTAGCATGCCTGTTTCGATAAAGATCGGTCAATATTTAGAGGGTCAAATAGACCCTAACTTTTGTGTGAATAATGACAAAATTTGTATTCTATAGCGTATATATTTACCACTGAAGGACATAGACCCGAGAAGTTGACAGTATATCCAAGTGGAGTGGTTGACCTTTAAATTGCTACCAATTATTTTGTCGTAGGTACTCGGATGCCGGAGTTACACTTAAATATTTACAGTTGCTTACGTATTCATATATTATTTAGTAAACTATTACTACACTGGAGAGCGGAAATATAGCGCTGATCGATTTGAAATGTTCCATGAGGTTCCAGTTACGGTCAAGCACAACGCCAAAAATGTTTAGTGATGATCAGATAATAACTTTTCGGATGAAGTGGACCGAAAACTTAATTATTTGTACTTTTCGAGTCGAAAGCCGAACATCACAACACAACCCACGGTGAAGGGAATCTGGACAGGTAATTAGAGGGCCTGAATGATTATTAGTAACATTTGCTGACCTCTAGTCAGTCAAAATTGTGCGAATATCGCGAAATATTGCCCAATCTTAGAATATAGAACCACAGAATGTTAGATTTTCATGGAAGTTGTGTAGGGTATCGTATGGTCGGCCCCGTCCGACTATGCTGTTCCGCTCACTGGTTTCTACTTGTTTTCTGTAATTTGACAATCGAAATCTGTAATTTGACAATCTGGGTTCTCGTAGAGTGTGTAACATCGTTATAAACGATTTTCCACTTAGCCCCATAAAAAAGCTTTCGCATATTCATTCACATTTTCGTAGTTTAAACTTTACTGACAGTAATTTGCATATTTTCCAAACCACACGCAAATAGGAAAACGCATATCAATGTTCAAGATTATAGTCCCATTTGTCCACCAATGAAGGCAAAATGCGCCTCAAAGAAATATTGGTTTTAAACCCCATGTTTCTTTGGAACAAATCTGTTTGAGGTACTTTGTTCGTCTGTCTGTCTGGCCGGCTGAGCGCACGATAACTCTCGAAGAGAGTAAGCGGTTTCAACCAAACTTTAGACGTATTTACAGAAAAAAAGAAGAATGGACAGGAAAACGCGAGCGTGAGTAAATCGAGATGTACAGGAGTCAGAATGAAGTCCAACGAGTAAAACATCAAAACGAAGGCTTTGGTGCAGGCAAATCCTTTTGTAGTGATGAAGGTGGTGGAAGGAGCATTTTGAAAAGCTTCTGGTATCAAATAGTAGCGGTGAAGAAGATATCCCAAAACCAATAAGAGATGACGGTATAGAGTGTATACCACTTAGCCAAGATGAGGTCAGAGTAGCAATTAATCGCCTGAAGAATAATAAAGCAGCAGGTGCCGATGAATTATCAGCCGAACTATTAAAGACCGGTGGTCAGAATGCATGCCCAGTGATTGGAACCTCAACATCCTGTGTCCCGTGCACAAAAAAGAAGACAAGACGATATGTACCAACTATATACCAATGCGTTTTTGGATCTGGCAAATCCACCATTGACCAAATTTTCACTCTGCGACAGATCCTCTTAAATACTCATGAAAAACACATCGACATTTTCCTCTTATTCGTCGACTATAAAGCCGCATTCGACAGCCCTATTCGTTCAGAGGTATTTAAAGTCATGTCTACATTTGGCATTCCTGCAAAATTTATACGGATATGCAGGATAACTATGAGTGACACAAGGTCAACAGTTAAAGTCGGAAAGGACCTCTCGGAGCCCTTGAACGAGAATTCAGACAAGGTAACAGTTTGTCGTGACCTTTTTAACACCCTACTGGAAAAAGTCATACGAGATGCAAATGTGAACAGAAATAGCACTCTGTACACCAACACATAATGGGTCGAACATTGCGAGCGGTAACAGTCACCTTTGAACGAATTGAGAAGGAGTCTGCCAAAGTGGTACTAGCAGTAAATGGCGAAAACAGTAAGCTGATGGTATCAATACGTCCAGTAGACTCGGACCAACTTTGGAGAATGGATGAAGCTCAAAAGGCATATAAAAGCGAGTCAAGTTATGGTTCACGCAGAAGGGAAAGGTCAGGAATCCGATGGGAAAATCCGGTAGAAGACAACATCTCGGAAAATGAACAACACCTCTGTTGGATGAGATGGAACAAACTGTTCTGTCATAAGCCATAATATCATGCGAACAGATTTAAACCAACCTTTTGATCCATTGGTCCACTCCTACTAGTATCTTCTTCACAAATGAACAATATTTTCAATAAATCCAAATTCAATAATAGGCGAATAGAAATAGAATGTAGAATGCACAACCCATTATCTTTACCATGCCTAGATCAAGACCGAAGATGGGATCCATTCGTCCTCTCCTTCTGGTATCTCCCCAACATAGGGTCAGTACATTATAAACTTGTAAATTTATTGTGAAACGAATTGAATAACCGACAACAACATTAAATCCGAAATCTCTTTGATAGAAACATATACCATATTTAAAGCGAAGGCCTCCACAAACCTTAGGCTGAGTTTATGTATCTGTCGGCAACACCGACTGATACTTTTTACTTGTTTTAGAACAATTTAGAATTCTTTAATATATGTCAGCTACATATTGATCTGAATCGATTTAAATAAAACTTTCAGACTTAATTCGGCATGCCATGCATTCCGGGACATTAAGACCGACTTACTGCCTTTAGTACACCATTTACATAAAATCGGCCGAAACTATATGTGCCACCTGCACTTTCTTTACAAAAATACATAAAATACAGACTGATGACCAATTATAAATCAAAACTCTTGGAATATCTTATTTGTTTCTGCAGGTTACAAACCTGACATAGAAACGTAATACCATGTACCACTGTGTGATGAGGACCCAATGGGTTAACACTTCTCATTCCAGTAGTAATTTAAAGGCGACATCTACTGTATCACATAATAAACACTCATTTAATTTGCAAAAAATGTTTATGCGATTCGTACTTTTCTTAAACCACGGCTTTTGAAGCGCAAGTAAAAACTTCAAGCAGTATTACTGCCTTATAACTTCATCCGTTGGATGTTTTCTCAGTCGGCCATTTATTACCTAACTTTTATACAAGTTATGTAATTGAATACTCTGTGATCAGCAACAGACTTAACTAGAACCGTTATGTATATCGTTTACACATATTGATTCTATCTTATTTAGCGATAACTTACCCGCGTTTCAGCTAATTTTTGTTCCTACAAAATAAAACAACAAACCTTAAGCCACAAATAATTAATGTACATACCTATTCCATTTGTAACAAGATTGGGATCAAAACCTCAGAAAAAGCCGAATTGCAAAGTCTATAAGACGCCACTCGACGAAAAACTGCCTACCATCCATCCATCAAGCCGCTGAAATTAGCTAGGCAAACTCTACGAAATTCCCACCATTACTTCGTATTTTATGATGTACTGATGGCGGCGGTTTGTGTTTGGCAACCTTGAACTTCACATGCGATAAAAATCTGCTGTTTCCAAGCTATTTTAAAGAGCTTTCATAAATAAAAGAAAAAAGAAACTACATTGACAAACGTCTACGAATGACGACTGGGCTAGATGAATGGGTGAATACCATCATCTATGCCATTCATCTACAGTCATACAAACAACTATTGTTCGGATGTACGTACAACATCCGTTAAATGGCCAACTACAGGCCAAGTCGAATAAATGGAACAACACGTTAAGAATGATCGAAAAAATTCTAATTTTCGATGTACATGCGAAGAACGTGATCCGGCCGAACAGTATAATAAGCCGCACCGAACTTGCTATACCATCCACCCTCTTTTATTCATACTTCATCGTCAGAGAAATCATAATAGCAAATTATACATTGAGGTTAGAAAATTAGACTAAAAACACCCATGATCTGTATTTAAAATTTCCTTCGAGAATTTTTTTCCCCACTGAGAACCTGGAATACTACATTAAAGCAACGTTGATTGAAGGACGAATTGCTTCCCGATGCGGACAAAAATACAAAATTCGAAAACGTCCCCAAAATGTCGAACATTGGCGGATACCTTTACAAACTTGGATGAATGAACCTCATTTGCTCTACGGTCAAGACTAAATCCTGAGAATTTAATTCTGATGAAGAATATCTATATTAAATGGTATGAGATGAATATTTCTGTGTTTTGCAAACGGTGGAGTGTGTTAAAAAGTCTCCCTTTGTAAAATACTTCCTTAAATACTTACTTAGCTGGCTTGTTACAGAACGGTTGTTCCATAAGCTGAGCTTAAAAAAGATTTCCAAGTGCGTCGGTCTTGTGCGCAAGTCCACCAATTTGGAAGACCACGTTCCAAGATGTTGTTTTCTACTTGGTCTTTTCATCTAATTCGTGGCCTTCCCCTTCTACGGGAACCATCAGTAGGCTCATTTTTATATGCCTTTTGAGCTGGGGCATTTTCATTCATCCGCACAACATGGCCTAGCCACCGTAATCGCTGCAGCTCAATACGACTGACTATGTCGATGTCCGCGTATAAATTGTAAAGCTCGTAGTTCATTCGACGACGATATTCACCGTCGACGCAGATCGGCCCGTAGATCTTTCGGAGAATTTTTCTCTCAAACACCCCAAGAGCTGCCTCATCTGCTTGCGCAAGTACCCATGCTTCTGATCCATATAATAGCACGGGTAGTATCAGCGTCTTGTAAAGTGTGAGTTTGGTCTGGCGGGAGGTGGCCTTGTTTCTAAACTGCTTACTTAGACCATAGTAGCATCTGTTGGCCATCACAATCCTTCTCCGAATTTCAAAACTGATGTCATTCGTTTTATTGATGGCGGTACCAAGGTATATACAGTCTTTAACTACCTCGAAGCTGTAGTTCTCAAGTTCCACAGTTGGTCCGAGTCTACTGGACGTCTTGCGCGTTGATACCATCAGCTTGGTCTTCTCGCCGTTTTAAAATTTCCGGACTTCATTCTGACTCCTGTACATCTCGATTTGCTCACGCCCACGTTTTTCTTGTTCTTTCTTTTTTCTGAAAAACATGTTTCTCCTCTCTCCTTTTCTCCCGATAATTCTCCATCACGTTACGTCTGCAGGGTTGCCCTATACGCTGCATTACGACACCCCTGATCATACCATGGGTTTCTTGGTGGTCGTTTTTGGTACCCAATTGTTCTTTTTGTTGCAGTTTGTAGGGAGTGGGCAATTCTTTGCCATTGTGCTTCTGTACTATTATCGGGACAAGAAGTGCTTTCTTCAAGCAGATGGGTAAGTTGAGCGGAGTAGGCCTCGGCTACCTGTTGTGTTTGCAGCTTTTCGACGTCAAGTTTCCGTGTTGTATTAGATCGCACCTTTGCTGCAACATTAAGACGGGTGCGTACCTTGGCTGCCACAAGGTAATTGTGCGAATCGATATTCGCTCCTCGGATCGATCGGACGTCTAAAACACTGGATGAATGCCTTCCGTCTATCACAACATGATCAATTTGATTTCTAGTTACTTGATCAGGAAAGATCCAAGTGGCCTTGTGTATATCGTGATGCTTGAATCTGGTGCTGCTAACTACCATGTTTTTTGCTGCCGCGAAGTCAATCAACCTCATGCCGTTGTCGGATGTTTCTTCATGAAGGCTGAATTTTCCGACGGTGGGGCCAAAGATATTTTCCCTTCCGATTTTTGCATTAAAATCTCCTAGCAGAATTTTAATGTCATGACCAGGGCAACGGTCATATGTTGTTTCTAGGCGCTCGTAAAATATGTCCTTGGTCTGTTCATCTTTATCTTCGGGCGCAAATTAGACTTATGTAAAAGAACTTCGCTTTTATACGGATTATAGCAATTCGCTCATCATATTTCCAATTTACACAAATTTCCATTATCTGGTACCGACTGTCTGTATTAACTTTTAGGCATTGTGATTTTGCAAGAAATAATTGTAACATCCAGGCACATACATATATATGTATGTATGAACGTTCCGTGGCTTATCGTAGTTGTTTCAGCTGTTTATTTTTTTCTGAACGCTACAATAGTAATCACCATAAAATAATCTAATTTTTTATCGCAAAAATATCATGTGAAAAAATACGTGTTAACGTCAGTTTCGCACTAGACCATTTAGGCGTTTTTTTTCTCTTTCCATTGCGATTTTTCGCGAATTGTGGTGTCATTGCCTCCAGATAAATGACTTTGCAAATATTAGAGTGGGAGACAGTTTTATTAACACGTAATATATCAATCGGGTATGGAGAAATTGATAAGAAGCCACTCAACGAATGCGTATAGATTTGTTTTGTGTTTTCGAAATTCAAGAAAATTGTTCATTATTTATTTATTCGTTAAATGATTTTCTGTAATTTGTAATCTAATATCTATTTAGGAATTGGGGGGGAAATATGGTCATGAAAACGCTTCCTTATGGTGATGGTGTTATATCATTTAGTCGTATCACAAGAAGTGCAGTTCGGCCGAGCTATACGTATTTGTATTTATTTGAATTATGCTTGTAAGGGTGATTATTATTTGAATGATTCTTAAGTCAATTTTCTCTCGAGCTTATTTATCGATGTTTTGCAATGAAAAGGAAAGCTAGGGGAAGAACCAACGCTTCCACCATTATGCAACGCGTTTCGCCGTTTTTAAGCGGCTCATAATGGTGGGTGCGTAGATTCCCTAGCCCTAACTTCCCTTTTCGTTGCACCTTTGCTTTGAATTGCCGCTTGCAAACTTGACGCAATTCTATACATATTTGACCCGCTAAATATTAACTTAGCATTTTTGATTGGAACACAAACTTCATACCAAAATTCGGTGGTTCGGTGCTCCATTTTTTTTATTCCGGGATCTTGGTGATGAAAAACATTCTTTGCAGAAAATGTTTTCTTGAATTTTCCACAACTATTTTATAAGATTGTTAAGAAAGTTTCGATTCTTATCTTTTGAATTTTATTTTAAGTTGGGATTCAAATGGGATATTCCACAAAAATAGACCTTTATCTTTTAAATATAAAAAAAAAATGGCAATCGCTTATTTTCGGGGTTTGTTATCTGTTTGGCATACGTGACTTGAGTCATCAGTTGTACGGCGCTACAAAGATAACATTGGCGATTATTGGCAAAAATTGCAAGAAGATTATAATAAATCAAGTATTTTAAAATGACAATAATTCGGGCGCCATAACCATTACAGTATATATATTCTTGATCAGCGTAAAATTCTAAGACGATTTAAGCATGTCCGTCTGTCTGTTGTAATCACTCTAGCGTCAAAACGAATTGAGATAGAGCCCCAAAATTTTGCATAGAGTCATCTTTTGTCTGCAGGCAGGTCAAGTTCGAAGATAGGCTATATCGGTCCACGTTTAGGCATAGCTCCCATATAAGGGTACCCCCCAATTTTCGGTATTTTGAGGTTCTTGAGCCTGTTTTTCAACCGAATTCGCTGAAATTTGGTACTTTGAGTTCTTATTGGGCAGCAAATCTCCCCACTGAAAATTATAAATATAGGACCATTATTTGGGATTGCAACCCTATAAGTGTACCCCCCAATTTTCGGTATTTTGGTCGCATTTTTCGACCGAATTGGTTGTAATTTGGTACTTTGAGTTATTATTGGGTACCAAATCTCCCTACTAAAAATTATAAATAAAGGTCAATTTTTTCTGGTACCCCCCATATAACGGTACCCCTCAATTTTCTGTATTTTGGGATTCTTGAGCGCGTTTTTCAACCGAATTCGCTGAAATTTGCTACATTGGGTTCTTATTGGGTACTTACTGTCTCCACAAAAAATTATAAATATTGGTCCACTTTTTCTGGTAGCCCCCATATAACGGTACCACCTAATTTTCAATATTTTGGGGATTTTGATTTATTTTTCCGCCGAATTAGCTGTAATTTAGTATTTTGAGTTCTTAATAGGTACCAAATCTCTCCATAAAAAATTATGAATATAGGTCCATTTTTTCGGATAGCCCCCATATAAGGTTACCCAATTTTCGGTATTTTGTGGTTCTTGAGCGCGTTTTTCAACCGAATTTGCTGCAAATTGGTATTTTGTAGTCGTATATGGTACCAAATCTCCCTACCAAAAATTATTAATATTCGCCCCCATTTTGGGGTGGTCTCCATAAAATCCCCTTTTTATATTAAAATGTTTATCTGATTTGTTCCGCGTTTTGAGTTTGGTTCTAAGTCTCTGATGTAATCATTTCACCTGCGGAGGATATCGAGATAAACAAGTAGAACGTAAGGTTCGATAATGAACTATAACCCGCATTTAGACCTAGCCCCTGTATGGAGGTTCCACAAGAAGTGGACCGATATTCCCCATTTTCGAGTTTGAATTAAGATTGGAAGAAATAATAAGATGGACAAAGTTTGGATGATATCTAAATTTTTTGAAACGAATTTGGTCCAAAGAAGCATGGGTTCTAGAACCAATATTTCGATGAGGCATATTTTCACGGTGTCAAAGTGTATACATGAGGGTGTATACATAAGGCTGAGGATATAATAATCCATTAAAAATTTCTGAAATTTATATTATGGTTTACATAATCGGGTTGTAGAAATGTCGGTATAGATTCACTTTTTGGTATTTTCCCTATGTTTACATTTCAAGTACATGTCAGTATATCTATGGGGGAGGGTATCGAAAGTTCGGCCCGGCCGAACTTAACGCTTTTTCACTTGTTTATATTAAAATAGTTATCGTATGTGTTCCGTGTGTTGGGGTTGGGTATTCGTTACCTGGAATAGAAAATGTTATACCCTACAAAGGGTATCCAAAGTTCGGCCCGGCCGAACTTAACGCTTTTCACTTGTTTGCAATCATATTATTAGTCGGATATTATGTTACGATTGTTATTGAAGCATAAACATATGTTAGGTAGGGAAAACGAAATCGATTATTTTTATATGAACTATAGGACTTTATTTAACCTGGAATGTCCGATTTGGGCCAAATATGCAGCGTTTTGTTGTATGATTTGTTGCCATTTTGAAGGTAACTTCATAATGCCTCTCTCATAACTTCATAACGCCTCCTGATCTTTAATTGCAAAAAAAAAAAAAACTCTAGTAGTCGATTTTCACAATCCTCCCTAGATACCAATTTTTTATCATTAAAGAAATTTTGCAATGCAAGAAAAATATGATAATCGCTTGGTGCCAAGTCCGGACTGAATGCCCGGATTGTCTGGCCATTTCTGGTTAATTGCTATCTTCAAACGGTCCAATTGACAATAGAGATCAGAATTTAACGTTTGGTCATATGTATGCAACTCATAATAAATAATCCCCTTCCAGTCCCACAAAAATGCATAGTAGAACCTTCCAGACCGTTAGTCCTGGTTTGGCTACCGTTTTAAGTGCTTCACCGCTCTTTGACCACGATCGTTTTCGCACAGGGTTATCTCCAGTCACCATCCGTTTAAAAAATGGGTCTATCGCATTCCCTTTGTAACGCCGCGAAATATTGGTCCTAGACCCACCTTCAAGCATACCGATCGTCATATCTCGACTAGCTGAGTCGATCTAGACATGTGTGTCCGCCCGTCCTTCCGTCTGTCCATTATAATTTGTAAACACGATACAGGCCACAGTTATGGACCAATCTTCACGAAATTTTGCATGTAGGATGGGTTCTGGCCAATGAAGATCCCTATTGTTTTGGTAAAGATGGGTTAATATTTAGGGGATGAAATGGACCAAATACTTTTTTCGGTTTTTCTGATCGCTCCAAAGGCCGCAATTATGGCCCAAACATAGCGAATTTTTACATGAAGAAGGGGATCGGGCCAAAGAATAAGCATGTCTATTTCGATAAAAATCGGTAAATATTATCGGGTTAAATGGAC